>NC_057799.1:653212568-653395981 GCF_018294505.1 Triticum aestivum | reverse complement strand
TAATACACACACATACCTCTCTAGGCCCCGCCAAATGCATCAACTACACATTCACACATGTTACATCACGTACCCCATTGATCTAAAAAGCCCTCTCTTCACGTTTATTTCGCATACAACATTCCTTTTGAATAAAGTGTGGCCAAAAAATTATTTTAGAGTTTCTACATATATACAACATTACAAAGTTATATGGAGGAGTACGAACGCTAATTTGCATTGCATTGTGCCCACAATGATATTTATTACGCAATGTGAATTTGTATATTTTTATACTATATACAAAGTTAGTCATAATAAAGAGAAACAAAGAGCATCTCTCTCTCCATCGCATACCCCCCCTGTACGCCCCTTTCACGTATGCACACACAACTATCTCCATGTCCTCTAAAAGTAAGCCCCCAGAAAATTCACGCGTGTTTCATCTTTCTCTCGCGATATATGCAATGACGATCATTGTATTTGAAGTGAAAGCACGATACATACATTGGACTTCATAATCCACTCATTACGGTCACCGTTTACGTTTAGTGGTTATTATACAGTCACGGGCTCACCGTACAACTTTGTATTTGCTCATGACATGACTAGTTGACCAGTTGAACGCTCCACGTGGCACCTGATCTAGTGTTGCATCACATTATCTCACTAACATCGTGCCCACCTGTCCACTTGTATCTACTCTACATCTACACTATTATAAAATACACTCTTATAAAAAACAGAGTTGGTGATGATGGTGTGCCTGCCATCCTGCAATATAGGCCGTCCGATTTATATCTGACGGATAGGAAAGAAACTATGGCAGTTTTGCAAAAAGGTACCCACATACCTCTCCACATTTTCAAATAAGGCCTTCCCTCATTCATCCTTTTCTCTCACAAGATAAACAAGTCATACAAATGCATCTTGATTTTACGTGCAACGCACGGGCATCTTGGTAGTAAGAATGAAAACAAATGACAAAAAAATATTTTGACGGTGGTGCGAAGTCATGACCGCGGGCACAGCGGACAAGGTGGCCTTGTATTGGTATGCTGAGCCATCTGTTTTAACACACAGGAGCTGGTGTGGTGATTATACACACACGCACGCATGCACATGAACTCCATCCACGGAACACTCACACAAACACATGCACCCACGCACGCACGCAACACTCACACGTACACACGCAGCCATGCACGCACGCAACACTCACACGCACACACGCACGCATGCATGCACACACCAGTACACCATACGACCAACACACACTCTCACGCTCAAGTGCTCAACCTACACGCGCATGCGCACACATCAGGCCCTGACAGACACATACACAACCAGGTGATTCCCGCGCACGGGTTGGAGCCTTGTCGCGCCTGCGTAAATTTGTGTTTATCTGACCTTTTCCCTATGCGAACTGACAGGTGGGACCCACAAGGAACGTGGTCAATTTAACTAGTCAACATGGCGCCATGCAGACTATTTGGCCGGTCAACAGAGTGCAATCTGATGCTGAACTGTGAGCAAGTGACCGAATAATCACCGCAAAACGTATATAGTGACCGTTATCAGCTTATTCTGAAGTTCGGTGACCGTACTACGCTTTTCTCTCTGTAGGCCCTCCAAAACTACATCTCTACACGGTTCTCGCATGTTACATCTAACAACTATGCAATACAGCACTACTACTACACTCTAACACAATAAATCATATGTGTTTTTAGTTTTACTAGATATCATATTGTTACTTATAATTATTCAGTTTGCATACATTAAAATTGCCTTTGAAATGTATGGCCGGTATCGTCTACCGCGCGGGAAAAATCCCGCCCTTTCCTGTTTAATCGGGTTTGTATCGATGGATCATGCGAAATAGCAAAACTATAGTACTATACAGTACAAGTGACAGTTCACTGGGCCGTCGTGTCGTGTACTCCTCCGTCGTAAGAGTGGAGCGCTCGCTTTCATAAATCTTCTAGTCCCTTTCGCCGACATGTGGGACATCAAGCTACCGGGTCGACGTGCCAGACCGGAATACAGTGCAGAGCAGCCGGGGTGAAGCACCCCAGTCATGGCGCCGGCGTAGTAATGAGCAATGAGGCGTCAAATCACAAAGCTGCACCTTTCCCGCAGTTAAGTTGGAGGGATAAAGTAATAATGCTAAAAAAAGAAGTTGGAGGGACGAAGCAACCATCATTTCACTCGTTGCTGAATCCGCTTCTCCCTCATCTTCTTCAACTTAACCACGTGTTGCTTCTGCCGTTGTTCTGCCTCATGTGGGACGCGGATCAGCTTGGTCGCTTCTCCCTCATCTTCTTCAACTTAACCACGTGTTGCTTCTGCCGTTGTTCTGCCTCATGTGGGACGCGGATCAGCTTGGTCGCTTCTCCCTCATCTTCTTCAACTTAACCACGTGTTGCTTCTGCCGTTGTTCTGCCTCATGTGGGACGCAGATCAGCTTGGTAAAGCACTGACACGTGGGACCGCATGTTAGCAAACCGCCAGGACAACGTCCTCCGAAAATAAGAAACCTCCCCCGCCATCCGCGCTGCAAAATCACCTCCTTTTTACTAATCTTTGATTCTATAATTTTTTAGATCAATATAATTGAGATTTGTATAGATAGCACACAGGAGCAAAACCAAGTGGTACGGTTAAGGGCATCCACAATGTGTAGCCAAATGTGAAAATAGCTTTTGGCATCGTGGGAACCATTGTGGACGGCGTTGCCAAAGCCAAAAAGATGGAACCGAACCTCCCTGATTGATTGATTGAAGGAATAGAAAAATGCAACGTCTCTCCTCTTTCTCCCATGCTTGGACGCATGTAGGAGTAGTACAGTATAGAGCATAGAGTCTACTCCCCTATCCCTTCTATCACAAATCACAAAGCAGTGAGGCGTCAAATCACAAAGCACGGATGAAGCAACTATCATTTCACTCTTCGCTGACTCCGCTTCTCCATCGTCTTCTTCGAGAAACCATCTCACCGCACTAGTACTCCCTAGTCGTAGTACTAGTAAAGGACTTCCTGGATGCAAATAAGGCGGTTGTCTCGGCTTGCATGCGGCACTTGCGAATGACTTACTGTGGTCTCCCTCAATGGTGTTCTCCGTCGTACGCACTTCGCCAAACCACAAAAAAAAGTCGTCGACGTCACCGCAATGGGCAAGGAATTCAAATATAGTTACTACCTCCATCTTTTTTGTACATAAGGCCAGTATATCAAAATTACAATTTGCAAAGGGCCACTAACACTAATCGAGGCAAAATTGATGGGGTTAGCAACCAAGGACATTAATATCCCCTGCATGCATGCGGAAGTGAGAAGGTTCGTTTGCATGGCGCTGCATTAATCAAGCGATGAGGAGTGAGATGGTTAGCTCTTTGGTCTTTCGAGAAAAAAATACGCATTAATTGACACGCGAAACGAGGATTAGTATCGAAGGAAAACCCCGCCTTTCTTTTTTAACACTAGTACTCCTAGTACGTACTACCTCCGTCCTGGTTTATAGGTCCCTTTTATAGTTTGTGCCAAATTTTGACTAAAGATTTAACTAACAAAATGTTAATGCATGTCAAGAAAAATTATCTCATTGGATTCGTATTTGAACATAGTTTTGAAAAATATAATGTTTGGTGACATGCGTGAACATTTTCTTAGTTTAATCTATGGTCAAAATTTGGCACGAAATACAATGGGGACCAATAAACCCGGACAGAGGTAGTACATACTTATCCTGTTTGGTTCTAGGCCTTGCATTGCCAAACTTCGGCACACATTTTTGCCAAGCTTGCCTAAAGTTTTCAAAATGAGAAGGAGGTACACTTGCGCACGGCTGTCGCGGTCGCACCGCACCCTCACACGGTCGCTCCTGCACGCCGCGGTCGCACCGCACCCTCACACTTCGCTCCTGCACGCCGCAAACCCAACCAAGGGAACGCACCCTCACTGACACGTGCTGTCGCATGTGAACAAACCAAACTCAGCCATCCTATCGCTGACACATAATTTTCGTGCATAGAGTATGTTTATCCAACCGGAGTATCCGTACGGCCCGTGCGGTGGTCTGTTGGGGAAGAAGAAGAGGTGAGGAAGAAGGAAAGAAGGGTTAGGAGACGTTGGATATTCATCCAACCGCCTGAAATGGTAGACTCAGGCGACTTGCATAACAAATAGTATGTTTTTACACAACAAAAGATCCATAATAAAAAAAACAACAACATAAAGAAAAACTATCACTGCTCGCGGAAAGAGACCGCCTCGTCGTCTTTGGCTGCTGGCGCGAACCAGCCGTCGCTGCCGACGTGTGTCTCCGCACCATGGTTGTCCTCGGCCTCCAGCTACTCGTTCAAGCGGAGCGTGCGGGCGCTCTGCACAGACGAGAGCATAGCCCGGTTCAAGTCGAGGACGTCCGGTTCCGCCTGCAGGAGGGCCTCGATGGCAGCGGCATCCGCGCGCTCCGCGTCGAGTCGAGCCTCCGCCACCAGGTTCAAGTCTAGGACTTCCAGTTCCGCCTGCAGGAGGGCGTCGATGAGACCGGCATCCGCGCTCTCCGCGTTGAGTCGAGCCTCTGCCGCCCGGCTCAAGTCCAGGACTTCCGGTTCCGCCCGCAGGAGGGCGTCGATGAGAGCGGCATCCGCGCCCTCTGCGTCGAGTCGAGCCTCTGCCGCCCGGTTCATATCCAGGACGTCCGGTTCCGCCTGCAGGAGGGCCTCAATGGCAGCGGCATCCGCGCGCTCCGCCTCAAGTTGAGCCTCCGCCGCCCGGTGCACATCCACGACATCCGGTTCTGCCTGCAGGAGAGCCTCGATGGCAGCGGCATGCGCGCGCTCCGCGTCGAGCTGAGCCTCTGCCTCCCGGTCCTCCTTTAGTATCGCCATGTTGAACCGCTGGTCCGCCTGCACCATGGGGGGCTCGGACGCCGGCACGAAGTCGACGTCCATCGTCTCATACCCATCGGGGGCCTTCTGCGCCGCGACCTCCGCACTGAACATTGGATCGGCTTCCTCCTCCTCGTAGCTTTGCTCCAGAGAACTCGGGGATTGGCCCGCCGCAAAGCGAGCTTGGGAACGGAGGTCTGTGGCGCCGACCGCCGCCGCGATTTCTGTGCGGCGCTCCGGCGTCAGCATCTTGTAGTAAGTGATCTTGCGGCGCACCATGGCTTTCCGGCGAACTAGGGGACGCTTGATGCGGGCTAGGGGATCGAAAGGTGGGGGAATGGGCTAGAGATTTGGTGTGGTTTTAGGGCAGTGGCTGGCGTAGGCCGAGCAGCGAAGGTTCTGGTGTGAATAGTGGTTCCGGTGACGACCGGTCAATCGGTTTTGACTGTACATCGCTCTTGTCGCGTTCGCGTTGCAGCCCGGCACGCTGGACCCTCCACGTCGCTCACCGAATGGAACGCGCTTCGTCTTGCGTTTTCGCTCGCTTGTGGGACCGCAGTTGAGAGCAAACCGACGTCCTTCCCCCTCCCCCGCCCGCGTCATTTATTATACCACTACTCCCTCCGTTTTATGCGGAGTAAATAGAAACAGAGGGAGTATACTACGGATGAGGATCCCCTGACGTGGCCGAACCCATTGAGTAACTGACATGCGGGGCCTAGCAAGCATGGGGTCCGCCAGTAAGTGACCGAAAGGGAGGGTAAGGCAGGGATACCTACGTGAGAGGATCCACTTACACTATACTACTTTGACCAAATGTTAGAGTAATAATATATGACATGCAACTTACACAAATGTTAGAGTAATAATATATGACATGCAACTTACACAAAGCATACAGTGTCTAATGTGTTTTTCGAGGCTAACTTTGACCAAATGTTAGGGTAATAATATATGCCATGCAACTTACACAAAGCATATGGTCAATTTCGTATGTGAATGGAGTTTCCAATGATATAATTTTCACATTATACATCTCATGTACTCCCTCCGTCTAGGTGTGCAAGTCATCTTACGAAAACCAAATAATCCCAAAACACGTAGGCGCGGTGCATTAACTTCTACCTCGTTTCTTGTTTCTTGACATATGAACCAATAAGAGATGAGGGTGTGCATGCTTTTAATGACCTGAGACTATCAAACATGACATGCGGTGGTTAGTTCATTGCATGCAATACTATTAATTAGCAAATAAACATTAATGTCTCTCGTTTTCCCCTCCTCCTTGGTCACGGTGCACAGCCTAAGATGACTTACTCACCTATGTGAAAGGAGTACTATTAATCTTGTCAATAGTCAAATCGGAAACCATCTCGAGTACAAATCTAGGAGTACGTACGAATCTAACAATATTGATTGGGCGTTGTTGAATGTTGATATCTTTTTTATCATAGTAGAGATACTTTGACTACACATAAAATTTATATGTAAGGTAGAAAGGATAGGAGGGAGTATATTGTACGTTCAAAAACGAAACTTGAATACCCTTTATATATGATTTGCGGATGCTATGATCACCGGTTCAAAATTTTGAATCCGCCTTAGGTATCACGTGCCCCCACTCATTCCCTCTCGATTTCATCTCGGGGTCCGGAGATCTATTGAAAGAGGACTAGGGTGGGTACATGCGAATGATACTTGGCGGAATGTTCAAATGAGGCATGCGGGAGGATGGACTCGACTGGAGGGCGAAATGATCGATGGAGAAGAGGGTTGGAGAGGAATGAGAAATAAGCGTCAGTGCTCAAATAAACAATAAGTTGTCTCGCTTGGCCTACATAGTGAAAGGCCTAATGCGCAACGCGGAGCACTGACGCTCGAATATGGCCGGGAAAACAGGGAAACCGACGTGTGAGGCACACCCGTCGGGACGACCTAGCGCAGACTAGTCCAATGGTGGAGCTGGCCCACGACCTCCTCGCCACCGACAACCGTTCATGTGGGTCTTTGGGGCCAACAACGGGGCGCAGCTCCAGCACCGCCTCTGGACACGGCGACCGCGGTGAGCGACACGGTCGGTTTCAGTGTGCCGAGGGTGGCGTTTGTGCTATGGCACGACCAACGGTATGTTTGGTTTGTGCCCAAGGTTGCCCCATCAAAGCATTGGGTAGCCAAAATTTTGGTTGAGGTATTGGTTGCCCATGATTTGGCCGACTTTGGCAAGAAAAATGAACTAGAGTTGGCTAGAGTTCATTGGCATGCCAAAGAAATGGCAACCATCCAAACAAAGACCAATCTTTGGGTCATGACCAAAATTTTGGTAAGGTGCACTTTGGCCACAATCCAAACACACCCCAACACCCAGCTCGTCGCGGATGCACGGGGCGCCGCGACGCGTCTGCGGAGTAGTGTAGCGTGGCCAACTGCATCATCTGGACCTGAGACCATGCCGGGTCGTCTTGCTTTTTCAATGACATGCGGGGATCGCATTTGAGCAAAGGGCATCTCCAACGTTGCCACGACCGTAGCTGACTACCCTAGCACACCAAAGCCCTCGTCCCTCGCGCCGTCGCGCGGTGCGTTCCCAGCCGGCGCCAGCTGCCCGCATTCATGCCGTCCGTTTGTATGTCGTCGTTAAGAGGCTCGGTGCCCGAGGAACGAACTCCGGCGACTTAATGACGCACCCAGACGCTTGGCCTCACCGGAATGCGCTACTTAAAGCGGCAACGCCCAGCTAACCTCCACACCATAGCGCATCGTCCTCCTACCTGACACCACATCCGCCAAGACCACAAGTGCGAACGCTCTGCGGGAGAGCTTGTCTTCGGGGATGAAGCTCGAGGTCGCCGCCCTCGCTCAAGTCGCCTCTCGCGACGCAATAGAGGCGTAGCCGGACGCGGACGCGACCGCACAAGCGGTGGCCACGCTGGCGGCCGACGACGGGAGCACCGTCAGCCACGCGTCCTACTTGCCGCCGTCCAACATCCGGCACTCCTGAGGTCGGGGACTCCTCCGAGGATGAGTAGGGCATGGGAGGCGGCAGGGCATGGTGTGCCAACTGGCCGGTCCGTATCCCATGTTCTACTCTTCCTCGCCGGAGACCTCACCTTCACTTCACGGGTCTTGAACCCCGCCCCCGTATATAGAGATCGCAGATGAAGGATGTCGGTCGCCGCCGTAGAATAGGT
This sequence comes from Triticum aestivum, assembly GCF_018294505.1. NCBI lineage: Eukaryota > Viridiplantae > Streptophyta > Magnoliopsida > Poales > Poaceae > Triticum > Triticum aestivum. The sequence continues at coordinate 653,387,922 of NC_057799.1, read as the reverse complement.
TTAGGGTCGGGTTTCTTTTATTTTTCTGTCTTATAAAAGTTCGAAATGTAATGAAAATCTGCCGTGTTTGCATTAATCTCGGCCGGTGTATATGAACTTTCACAATAATATACATATGGTAGGAGTACTAGTGCACGGAAGATCAAGATCTTGTGGGAGAAAAGGATGAACAAGGGAAAGCCTTATCTGCAAATGTGGAGAGGAGTGCGGGTAAATTGTCATAGTTTCCTTCCTATCCGTTAGATATAGATCGGACGGCCTATATTGCAGGATGACAAGCACACCATCATCACCAACTCTGCTTTTTATTGAACCGAGACAAATCAAAAAACCCAACTAAGCCAACCTCCCAGAATATCGCGCGGGAAAAGACCCGGCCGCACCGTTTTAGGCCCCGTTCGGTGTGCAGGAATTCTGCAGGAATTTTCGTAGGTCTGGTTTCCTTCGGAAAAATAACATGTAATGCGTTCGGTTCAAAGGAACATCCTCGCTCATTCTACAGGAAAATTCACCTAGCCTGTACCTTTTACGGGAACTAAAAAATCTACTCCAACCCAATGTTTGGGCAGAAGCCCGATGCAAGGTGTGAGTTGGCCGTACTAAAAAAATCATTGCCTGTGAGTTGTCAAGCTAGCGGCCAAGCCAGCTGAATGTACAGGTAAATAAAAAACTATTTTCATACAATGGGAGGCAGATGCATGCACTGGCTTCTATCTCCCGGTTCCTTTGGTTTTACTAGTTCACGCCGAACGCAACAAAATTTTGCATCCCTCTGTTTCACGCTCCAAGGTTTCTCCTAGTCAGGCAAAGTACATTCCTGTAAAATTTTCAATCCCTTTGTTTTCTACTCCTCCACTCCGATCGGACCCTTAGTCGGGATTACCGGATTACTAGTAGTAGTATCGATGGATCGCGCGAAGCAACATTTTTTTAGGGGGCGAAGCACCTAGTTTAAAAGGAAAAAATGCGGTACACTCACAGCACTCCTGTTGCGGTCGCATTGCACCCCACACACGTTCGGTCCTGCACACGGCTCACGCAAACGGAACGCGCTTCGGCTTGCCTCTTCACTGACACGTGGGACTGCACTTGGAGAAACCGACCATGCGCCAAACTCCCCCCGCCCACCGCGCGAAAATCCTCCCCCCCCCCACAAAAATTTCCCCCAAATTCGATTCAACCGCCCTTCGGCCAAATATTCCGCAAACCCCCCTCCCCCCGTCCCACCTCCACTCCATTCGCTCCGCCAAAGCCGCCCTCCCCGCCGCGCCGAAACGTCGGCGCTGCGGTTCGTCGAGGGGACGCACGGCGATCCTCTCGCTCCCACAGTACGCTCTCGTAGACTGCCGTCCTCTAGCCGCGCCGCCACCTCTGGCTACGTTCTTGTGGAGGCGCGCGGTGGTCAGCGCCGCCACCGTTGGCAACGTTCGGGTGGAGACGCACGGCGGTCAGCTTCTCTCACGGTACGCGCATTCTAGACTGAGGCCCCGTTCATGTCGGTGTAGCGCTGAATGTTAGCTGATAGACGCTGTTAATCTCACTGTTTGCCGAAGTAGTTTACTGTCAATATGCTCTGCTTAAGAAGCTTCCTTGCCCTGTTCTGCACTCAATCTGCTTAGCTGAGATGGAATGCGAAGGCCGATTAGTTGCTAAAATATCCTGCCATATATTTATTGTGACGTAGATTGCCATGGTCTAGTAGCCAATCTGTTAGGTGAAATAGCTCTACACCGTTTTATACTCGATCTTTGTTGCTGCGATGGCCTTCGATAGTTCGATGGCTGTGTGCTCGGGCTCATTGACTGCTGAAACAGCCTGCCATAATTTAGCACTCAAATCTGTTTGCTGAATTAGCTTTACATATATTTCGTTACTTAGATCTGCTCGTCCAAATATCTTGCCATAGCTTTAGACATCGACCTAGGTATTTTTTTCTGGACTTCATAAAAAAGCATATATGTTTTTCCTGTAATATCTAGTAGAAGAACTAATTTGTATGTCTAACAGATGGACAGGACTTGGATAACTTCTGCTCGAAGATTCTCCGCTGCATATGTCGAGGGGGTTGAAAACTTCATGAACTTTATCAGAGCTGAGTACGGTGGTCCGAAATCAGATGTGCTCTGCCCGTGTAGCAGTTGTATGAATTCAGTTACAAGACCCCAGTCAACTGTGCAAAATCATCTACACTTGTATGGGATGTCGGTCACATATACTAGGTGGGTTCATCATGGTGAAGCTGTGAACGTCAATGTTATTGACTACGTGGAAGCAGCAGATCACCATCTTGATCTGCCTGATGCTCAGGTGGAAGAGGAGGAGGAGGTGGTGGTGGCGGAGCCAGTGAGTTTGACCAACATTGAAACAATGCTACGAAATGCTCGTGCATTCCGTGAACTTTCACCTGCAGAAGAAAAACGGTGGGCCCGCATGTTGGAACAATGCAACGTTGCTGTCACCCCAGGAAATAAGCTGTCAGTATTCTCAGCTATGGTCACCTTTCTTCAGGTGAAGACATCTGAGCGGATGACCAACAAATCATTCGATGCGATGTTGGCTGCTTTCCGCAAATCTTTCCCAGATGCGTCTGAGCTGCCACACACCTACAGTAAAATGAAGAATTTCCTTCGTGCAGTTGGAATTGGATATGATATGATCCATGTTTGTAAGAATAATTGTGTTCTGTTCCGGAAGGATTATGCCAACTTAAGTGAATGCCCGAAATGCAAATCATCAAGATGGAAAGATGGCGATGCTGTGAAGAGGGTTCCTCATAATGTTCTGAGACATTTTCCAATTACACCAAGATTGCAGAGGTTGTTTCATGATGCTGAAACAAGAGAGGATGTACTGTGGCATTCTAGGAACCAGGAGTACAGAGATCAGAATGTAATGAGCCATCCATCTCATGGTAGTGAGTGGAAAAGCTTCAATGATAAACACAAAGAGTTTGCTGCTGACCCGAGAAACATTAGACTTGGCTTAGCTTCAGATGGATTTAACCCATTTGGCCACCAGAGCGCCACATATAGCATGTGGCCAGTGCTTGTTATCCCTTACAACATGCCTCCAAATGTCTGCACCAAAGAATCAAACTACATGATGGCCTTGCTCATCCCAGGTCCAAAAAGTCCTGGAAAGGATTTTGATTTGTTCATGGAGCCTCTTGTGGAGGAACTTCAACAGCTATGGAAGGGTGTTCTCACTCGAGACCTATATAGCAGCCCACCAGCTGATTTCTTTCTGCGTGCTGTTGTAATTTGGTGCATCCATGATTATCCGGCTTTGGGCACTATGTCAGGGCGAACGACACATGGTTACAATGCATGTGTTCGCTGTGACAGGAATCCGCTGTCATACGCAATACTTAGCAAGATCTGTTACATTGGACACCGCCGTTTCCTTGCCAAGGACAAGCCGCATCCTAGAAAATACCGAAGACATGTGTTCAATGCAAAGCATGAAAACCGTGATGCGCCAAAGAGGCTCACCGCCGATGAGTTGCAAGTGGAATTAGAGAAGGTCAGGCATATTACACCAGGAAACCATCCTGGTAATGGTAGCGGGAAAAGGAAGCGTGGCACGGTAGAAGAGAGATTATTGTTTACCCGCAGGTCCACTTTGTGGGACTTGGAGTATTGGAAAGATTTGGATCTGCGGCATAATCTTGATGTGATGCACATCGAGAAAAATATATGTGACAGCATTATCGGCACACTTCTTAACATTGAAGGCAAGACGAAAGATACCTTAAAATCTAGGATTGATTTGACACACCTGGGTATCAGAAAGGATTTGCAGGTGCAAGATGAAGGTAAACCACGGGATATGGCACCAGCTGTGTACGTCTTGGACAAGGTAAAAAGAAAAGAATTCTGCGAGGTCCTGTCACGTGTGAGATTCCCACATGGATTTGCTTCCAACCCTGAAAGGAGAGTCAGTGCAGATGGAAACAAGGTACAAGGGTTGAAAACTCATGACTGCCACGTCCTACTTCAAAGGGTTTTACCTGTTATCCTTAGAGGATTGGGCCGCCCTGACTTATACAGAGCAGTTGCAGAGTTGGGACAATTCTTCAGGGAACTCTGCAGTAGAAATATCAGGATAGATGCTTTGGAGCGTCTTAGAGACAAGATACCAACTATCCTATGCGACCTTGAGAAGATATATCCTCCAGCCTTCTTTGATGTGATGGTGCATTTGGCTGTTCATCTACCTGATGAGGCACTACTTAGAGGTCCAGTACAGTATGGCTGGATGTACCCTATTGAAAGGCGGCTAGGCACTTTCAAGGGCTATGTTAGGAACAGAGCTAGACCCGAGGGTTCCATTGCAGAGGCCTACATTGCTACAGAAGCGTTGACATTCTGCTCAAAATACATTGAAACAGCTGATCAGCTTAGCAAAGAGGTGGGTGAAGACAATCCCGGGCTCAATGTTTTCGATTATTCTGTTCGAGTTACAGGGAAGAGTCGACAAGAGGACAAACCTAAAGATTTGGACAAAATGGTTTGGTATGTGTTGAATAACTGTCCTGAGATACTACCTTATATCAAGTAAGTGCAGTACTGCAGCTTATACATCGTAATCTACTAAACTTGCAGCACATTCTTATATATTTAGATGTTTGACGCGATCACTATGTTGTGCAGCATGTACAAAGAGGAGTTACTGCCGCAAAATCCAAGAAACATTGACAAACTGGTTATGGCAGGATTTGCGAAATGGTTCAAGAACCATGTAAGCTTTTGAAGTGCACTGTCAGTTTTTTTAATATATTGAGTACATAAGATGATCAGCTTGTCTATTTTCTAACCATAGGTTAAGAAGATGCGGGAGGATGGGCAGGCAGTTGATGATGCCCTTTACTCACTAGCAATGGGTCCTGATACTCGGGTAAGACATTATGAATCTTGCGTTGTTGGAGATGTGCGCTACAACACCCTTGCACGAGACGAAGGCAGGAAGACACAAAACAGTGCCATCATGAGCACGGATACGTATGACAAAGAGACAACTGAAATGTATGCTAACATAACAGACATTGTTCAGTTGCAGTATATCTCCAGTTTCGAGGATCATCGGTGTGTGGTTCTGTTGTGCTGTCGTTGGTATAACCTGTTTTCCAGGATCGCAAAACCCAGAGCTGATGATTATTTCAAATCCATCAATGTCAAGGCGGCGTACCAGACCAACGAGCCTTTTATTTTGGCAAATCAAGCAACACAGATATTTTTCTTGGAAGACACATTTGCACGTAGCGATGACTGGAGAGTATTGCAAAGGTTTGAGCAGAGGAATTCGTTTAATGAAGTTGCACAACAAGATGATGCTTACACTGCTCCTGATGTACAAGATAACACAGATGTTCCTAATATCTTTGAGAACCATCACGTCAATGACGCCGGCGAAAAGATTGCCTGTCGTGCTGTGGACATACAAGAGTTGATCAAGAAGAAGCCAACGTTCGAGGACGTTGAGGACGAAGAAGAAGATGACACCGTGGGGAATTACGATTCAGACTGATACACATGGCGAAGATGTTGACGCTGCTGCTGCGGATGATGATTACATTGCTTTTGTCGTATTTGCCTGTCAGAAGACGTTTTTTATCTACTATGTGAAATTGTGTTTGCTATGACAACTGAAACCTGATGAACATGTTGTTTAGTATTTTGCTGTGAGAACATCACTTGTTATGTATGCTGATTTGTGTTTGGTGATTGTATGACAACTAAAACATGATGACATTGTTGTTTAGTTGTACTCATATTTGGCTGTGAAACTTGAATTTGATGACATAGTTTGCTGTTGGACTGCAATTTGCTCGACGTCTTCGAATGAGAACAAAGCTGACCCGACAGGGCCTCTGCTATCTATTTATTTATATGAGCAAAAGGGGATACCCCCTGATTTCCGTTAATAGAAATCATTAGATGTTCACAACACTACGCCCAGCCTGCTACACAGGTTTCATTCATTACTAGTTTCAGCAAAGTGCTCATGTCGTAGCCACTGAATACATCACGAGTGCTACATACACTGCAAATAAAGAGACAATCATCCTACAGAGCACATCGATTTTGCCCATTATCTTCACAAGCTCTTTCATCTCCTCATTGCTGTCAAGGCCGTTCAGCAGCTGTTGCTTGGCCATGATCAGAGGAACTGCGTCTTTAACCTTCTGCTCTGCATCTTCCTCTTCTGTCGTTCCTTCAGTTACTTGTCCAACACCCCAACCTGCTGGTATTGGGATTCCTCGGCTAACCAAATAATCAGCGTAGTTGCATTCCCCCACATCAGCAACTTCCCAGAAATACAAATCACACGAATCTTCCCTTTTCTGCACGAATCAAATTGGAAGATCATCAACCAAACTATTAAAAAAATCAGCAACTGAAAGCAGCAGAACAACACTTAAACATATTATTACCCCATGATTCGGGCATTTGTAGAAGACTCGGCCAGGGTTGCGGATTGTGGTTGAGACGCGACGGATGACTCTGCGTGATTTGCAGCAGTGGCACCACACCAACGGCAGCGGGTTGCGATGAGCAATCGGCTGCGGTGCGCGTGCCGGCGGGGGTGTGATGAGACCCACAGGCGATGGTACGGGTGGCGACTTGGCGCATATCTGGTTGTTGCCTGCTGAAGAGCAGGTGGACGAGCAGCCAGCGGACATGGTTGCTGCGGCCAGAGCTTCTGATGCTAGGCAGAGTAAGTAGAGAAGAGGAGAAGCGAACGTTGGATATGTCAGTTTCATTACTTGCAGAGTAGCATAGCACCATATATAGTCATAGTCTAGGTTTGGATTCGAACCAGCTACAGGAGCACGTCTTTCTTTTTTCTAAAACTCGGCAACGTCTCTTTACTGGTACACTAGCTTGTTCTGTACGCCTTCCCAAGTCTTTGATTTTCTTTCCCTTTTTTTGCGAGGAAGGAAGGAGGACAAAATTGAGAGTTCCTCGGACTCGAACCCAAGACCTCTCGGTTGAAAACCAAGGGTGCTAGTCACTTATGTGGCGAACGTTCCCTGTGAGGAGGACGGCAGACGAACGCATTTTCCTCGCAGTTTTCTTCCTATATATAAAAAAGTATGCTACTTGGTGTCCGCTTAGTCAAAAAACGATTGTGCCAACCTTGACCGTTCGATTGACATTCAACGTCTGTCGCGTTTCTTCAGTCTCTTCTTCCTCGAGCCGCCAAAGCCAAACCAGCGCCGGCGGGACCGCCTGCTCCCGCCTCCCACGGCTGGCTGTGATCTTCCCCGGCTCCTGTTCGTTCCCGTCCGAGGCCTCACCATCGTCCTCCGCGCTCGCCGCGGCGCCGCCCTCCGGTGTTGTCAACATGGTCAACAACCGAGAGGAATAAGGAGATGACTGTACATGGTGAGGATGACAGTAGGGACCCAGCAGCGCGCGCAGTAATTTTGTTTTTTCGGGACGGAGAAGGGTATCAACTGGGTTGTGCGGGACCCGTGGCCCGTCTAGCCCAGGCTTTTATTTCATATGTTTAGCACATGACCAGCCCAGTTTGTTTTTTTCCTTTCTGAAAAATGGCTAGCCAGCTATTTTGTTTTTTGCAGAATAACCAACATAGGCCTACTTGCTTTTCTACGCCCTGCTGGGCCGGAAATCTTTCAAGACGAGGAGGGATGCATTTTGCCCAGAAAATGGGCTATAAGTAATAAGAAATGGGCTATAAGTAATAATAAATGGGCTATAAGTAATAATAAATGGGCTGTAAAATGAAAAAAATACAGCAAACAGGCAATTAGTTCCCAAATACTGTTTTCTTTCGGATTTTGATATTTTAAATTTCATTGTTTTTGTGCGGGTAAAATTTCATTGAATTTAAATTAAGGTATATTTAGATTTAAAATTAATTTGAATCCGGCTAGAAATTTCGGGCTGTATGCTGTTTGGGACAGATTTGGAGGCTGACTTGTGGGTCTACTAGGTTGACGTGTACTTTGGCTTTGTCAACTTAGTCCACAAACGATTCTAGCAGCAGTGACCGTTGGATGTTAATCCAACGGCCGTGCTGCTTCTTCAATATCTGATCTTCTTGCTCCAGCCGCCCAAACCAGCTCCGGTGGGACTGCCTGCTCCCGCCTCCCGTGGCCGGCTGTGCTGCCGCACAGGCCGCACCGCCCCACCCTACTTCATTGCTGGCCAGGCCATTCCTCTACTCACCCACACCTCCTGTTATTTTCCGGCGACGGCAGCCGGACCAGTAAACCCTCGTACTCCCCACCGCGTGGGCAACCATTGCCGAGTCTTCCCCGGCTCCGTGTCGTTCCCTTCCTAGGCCTCGCCGTCGTCCACCGCCATGGTGCTCTCGGCGCGGCCTGGTCAACGTGGTCAACGAACGACATCCATCGGCCGTGGACTGTACGCGCAAAATAATGATTCCTCCACCTGACAGCTGGGACCCACCGGAAGGGCCTCTGTATTTCGCGAAAAAAACGTTCCCCCCGCTGACATGTCGGACCCACCAGCTATATCTTCGCACGCAAGGAAGTGCCTCCTTATTACGCACAAAAAAATGAATACCCACCCTGCTAGATGGGACCCACCATAGTGGGAGGATGACTTGTGGGCCAACTAAGTTGACGGGGACGGAGGGCTTTGTCAACTTAGTCAATATGAACGATTCTAGCTCCAGTGACCGTACGATGTCCATCCAACGGCCATAGTGCTTCTTCAACCTCTGGTCTTCTTGCTCCAGCCGCCCAAAGCAGCGCCGGTCGTGCCGCGTGCTCCTGCCTCTCGTGGCCGGCTGTGATGCCGCGGAGGCCTCACCGCCCCCTACTACTCCCACCGCTGGCCCAGGGTATCCCTCTACTCACCCACACCCCCTGTTATTCTGCGGCGACGGCAGGCTCACGCCGCAGCCGAACCAGTGAACCCTCGTACTCCTCTCCGCGCGGGCTACCACTGCTGCGTCTTCCCCGGCTCTGCGTCGTCCCCTTCCTAGGCCTCGCCGTCGTCCAGACCACCGCCCTGGTGCTCTCGGCGCGGCGTGGTCAACGTGGTCAATGACTGACTTCCATCAGAAGAGTACTGTACGTGGAGAGGCTGACAGCTGGGTCCAGGCGGCCGCAAGGAAGTGCCTCCTTATTACGCGCAAAATAATTATTCCTCCACCTGACAGCAGGGACCCACCGGACGGGCCACCTTATTTCGCGAAAAAAACGTTTCCCCCCTGACTGCTGGGACCCACCGGATGGGCCAGCGTATTTCGCGAAAAAAACGTTCCCCGCGCTGTCAGCTCGGACCCACCGGAAGTGCCTCCTTATTACGCACAAAAAAATGAATACTCCCCTTGCTAGCTGGGACCCACCATGGTGGGAGGCTGACTTGTGGGCCTACTAAGTTGACTGGGACGGGGGCCTTTGTCAACTTTAGTCAATATGAACGATTCTAGCTCCAGTGACCGTACGATGTCCATCCAACGGCCGTAGTGCTTCTTCAACCTCTGGTCTTCTTGCTCCAGCCGCACAAAGCAGCGCCGGTCGTGCCGCATGCTCCTGCCTCCCGTGGCCGGCTGTGCTGCCGCGGAGGCCTCACCGCCCCCTACTATTCCCACCGCTGGCCAGGCCCTGCGGCGACGGCAGCCTCACACCGCAGCCAAACCAGTGAACCCTCGTACTCCTCTCCGCGCGGGCTTCCACTGCCGCGTCTTCCCCGGCTCCCCGTCGTCCCCTTCCTAGGCTGACAGCTGGGTCCACGGTCGCAGCAAGGAAGTGCCTCCTTATTACGCGGAAAATAATGATTCCTCCACCTGACAGCTGGGACCCACCGGACGGGCCACTGTATTTTGCGAAAAAACGTTTCCCCCTGACTGCTAGGACCCACCAGCTACATCTTCGCACGCAAGGAAGTGCGTCCGGGCAAAAAAACAAAACGATTCGCCCCCCCTGACCGCTGGGACCCACCAGCGACACCTTCGCACGCAAGGAAGTGCGTCCGGGCAAAAAAAAGATTCGCCCCCCTGACTGCTGGGACCCACCAGCTACATCTTCGCACGCAAGGAAGTGCGTCCGGGCAAAAAAACAAAACGATTCGCCCCCCTGACTGCTAGGACCCACCAGCTACATCTTCGCACGCAAGGAAGTGCCTGACAGTCGGGACCCACCTGGTCGAAGCGTACGTAGCGTTGTCATTCTGGTCGCGAACGTGTAAGTACATATATACTGGTGGATGTAGAGGCGCGCACGTGTCGTAGTAGAGGCGCGCACGTAGCATGTACACGTACGTACAGCGGCGAGGGTGCAAGAAAGAAAATACGGCCACGTACGTACATACGGGCAGGGTCTCTAACGCCTATCGCGCATACGTACATGGCTGGGTCGGAACGGAGAAACAGCGTCGTCGCCGTGTTCATGGGGAGCCAACCGGCTGGTTCGGAACAGAACGCGTGGTCGTGTTCATCGGGAGGGCTTGGACGGAACAGGCGATGGAAACGAGGCCTGGCGTACCGCACAACGGAGGAAACGGCCTTGTGTTCGACCGGCCACGTTCGAAACGGGGTCCTATTGATCGGGAGGGGCCTGGCGTACCGCAAAACGGAGGAAACGGACCTCCTACGGTCGAAACGGGGTTCCTGTTGATCGGCAGGGGTGTGGCGTACCGCAAAACGGAGGAAACGGACCTCCTACGGTCGAAACGGGGGTCCTGTTGATCGGGAGGGGTGTGGCGTACCGCAAAACGGACGAAATGGACCTCCTACGGTCGAAACGGGGGTCCTGTTCATCGGGAGGGGTGTGGCGTACCGCAAAACGGGACTCCACGGGATACTGTTCATCTCCAGTGTCGACCTCCTCCAGCCTCCAAGGGCTCCTGTTCATCCAGCCTCCACCGCGCGCTACTCCACCGGCTACTGTTCAACCACCCCTCCACGGGCACCCCTCCACCATCTACTGTTCATCCAGCCCTCCACACCACGGGGTCCTGTTCAACCACCCCTCCACGGCCACCCCTCCACCGTCTACTGTTCATCCAGCCCTCCACACCACGGGTTCTTGTTCATCCAGAGGCAACGCCACCGCTCACTGTTCATCCAACCCCCCCCCCCCGCAACGCTCACTGTTCATCCCAGAGGCAGCATCGATCGGCTTCAGTTAGCAGCAGTAGCGAAGGAATCGCTCCATCGGGTTCAGTTAACAGCCATCGATCGATCGCTTGGGTTCAGTAACGCATAGCCTGCAATGCAATCGCTCGGGTTCAGTTAGAGCCCAACGCCTCGCTCGGGTTCAGTTAGAGCCAACGCCTCGCACACACGCGCGTACGTACGAGAGAAACGCGCATCGCTCCGCCCCCGACCTCCCACCGTAACCGCCAACTCCCCGAAATTTTCCTCCCCCTCGCTTCTACCACGGTTTTTTCCGTCATGGACGGCCCAAAGAATGTCATGCAGCTGCGTCTCCGGCCCGCCCAGGACGAAAAGCCCATTTTCTGTCATGTTTTTTTGTCATAGAAGTAGGAGCCCACCACATCTATGATGATACCGGGTTTTGTCACAATTATCGTCATAGAAGTGTCATATGTATGACAGAAAAATATTTCGTTCGGCCCAAAATGTCACGGATGTGTCTTTTTTTGTAGTGATATCAGCCCCTAACGAAGCAACGCATAAACTAGGGTTTAAGCTTCTGTCACTCTAGCAACCCATCATCTACTTATTACTTCCCCATGCCTTCCTCTAGGCCCAAATAATGGTGAAGTGTCATGTAGTCGACGTTCACATAACACCACTAGAGGAAAAGACAACATACATCTCATCAAAATATCGAACGAATACTAAATTCACATGACTACTAATAGCAAGACTTCACCCATGTCCTCAGGAACAAACGTAACTACTCACAAAGCATATTCATGTTCATAATCAGAGGAGTAATAATATGCATAAAGGATCTGAACATATGATCTTCCACCAAGTAAACCAATTAGCATCAACTACAAGGAGTAATCAACACTACTAGCAACCCACAGGTACCAATTTGTTGTTTTGATACAAGATTGGATACAAGAGATGAACTAGGGTTTTGAGAGGAGATGGTGCTGGTGAAGATGTTGATGGAGATTGACCCCCTCCCGATGAGAGGATCGTTGGTGATGACGTTGGCGATGATTTCCCCCTCCCGGAGGGAAGTGTCCCCGACAGAACAGCTCTGCCAGAGCCCTAGATTGATTTCGCCAAGATTCCGCCTCGTGGCGGCGGAGTTTCATCCCGTAAGCTTGCCCACGATTTTTTCCAGGGTAAAAGTGATGATATATCAGAAGATGGACGCCGGAGGCCCAACAGGGGGGCCAGGAGATAGGAGGGCGCGCCCTATAGGGGGGGCGCCCCCTGTCTCCTGGGCGGGGTGTGGGCCCCCTGGCCTATTTCTTTTGCTCAGAAATTCTTAATAAATCCAAAAATTTGTTTCGTGGAGTCTCAGGACTTTTGGAGCTGTGCAGAATAGGTTTCCAACGTTTGCTCCTTTTCCAGCCAGAATTCCAGCTGCCGGCATTCCCCCTCTTCATGGTAAACCTTGTAAAATAAGAGAGAATAGCCATAAGTATTGAGATATAATGTGTAATAACAGCCCATAATGCAATAAATATTGATATAAAAGCATGATGCAAAATGGACGTATCAGAATGCAATCAAAAGAGCACCCCATGCAACAAATTTGTTACACAACTTTTACCATACATGCATGCTATGGGACTTGCCAACTTTAACACAAGTATTTCTTAATTTCATAATTACCCAACTAGCATGACTCTAACATTACCACCTTTATATCTCAAAACAATTATCAAGCATCAAGTTGATCATAGCATTCAATTCACTTTCTATGATAGTTTTTATGATACCCAACTTGGATGCCCATCATTCTAGGACCAATTTTATAACCATAGCAAATACCATGTTGTTCTAAAAGACTCTCAAAATAATATAAGTGAAGCATGAGAGGTCAATAATTTCTACAAAATAAAACCACCGCCGTGCTCTGAAAAGATATAAGTGAAGCACTAGAGCAAAATTGCCTAGCTCAAAAGATATAAGTGAAGCACATAGAGTATTCTAATAAATTCCTAATCATGTGCGTCTCTCCCAAAAGGTGTGTACAGCAAGCATGATTGTGGTAAACTAAAAGGAAATAACTCATATCATACAAGACGCTCCAAGCAAAACACATATCATGTGGTGAATAAAAATATAGCTCCAAGTAAAGTTACCGATAGACGAAGACGAAAGAGGGGATGCCTTCCGGGGCATCCCCAAGCTTAGGCTTTTGGTTGTCCTTGAATTATCTTGGGGTGCCATGGGCATCCCCAAGCTTAGGCTCTTGCCACTCTTTATTCCATAATCCATCAAATCTTTACCCAAAACTTGAAAACTTCATAACACAAAACTCAATAGCAAATCTCATGAGCTCCGTTGGTGCCATAATAACAAGATAGATCACGAAAAATCATTTCATATTCCCTATGTTCAGCAGCAAGTTTTCTTTGTGGCAAGCTAAAGTAATCAAAAGGGCTAAATTTAATGGGACAGAAGTCCCGAAGATCAAGCTCGGGAGGTATGGGTTCCTCCTTTGGTCCTTCATATTGCACAACCAATTCATCATTATAAGCATTCTTTTGGCAGAAAGTCGTGAGCCTATATACTCAAGAGAATATCCTAACTCATTGTTTTGAATTGCAAAATCATTATTAATTTCAGAAATTCTGTCAACTAGAACATTGGTAGGAACCTTTTTTCTAAGGTTTTCATTAAAAGCAACATAATCTAGGGATTGTAAACGCATTATGTCATCTTGGTTGAAGAGGATTGCCTCTATGGGAGGACGTCCAGCGTCTACCCTATAGTGCGCAAAAATTTCTTTGGCTTCTTTTATTATGAATTTGAACTCATGAGCCAAAAAGATGGTAGTTGCATGCTTAACAGAAGAATGCTCAATATTGGAAAATTCTAGGAAAATCCTTTGTATGCAAGGATGCATGTGCATAAACTGTCTTTCAAGTTCAACTATAAGCAAGGATATAGCATCCACAAGACTACTAGTTCTATGAAGAATAGATCCACCCATAGCGGGCAAAGCACCGACAAAAGTCAAGAAATCTTGAATAACCCCTTTTCCAATAATATTACCACTACCGATTCGAAACTTTTTAGTATGTAGGATGGGTGGTTCCTCAACAGGATCATTAAAAGCATCAAAGTTTCCCGTGTTATTACTATTGTCCTTATCAACGATAACCTCCCTAGTTTCATACATAACGGCAGAAAATATGGGGAGCAAGCGAAAGAGAGAGGCGAACGGGAAAGAGAGGGCGAATAAAATGGCAAGGGTGAAGTGGGGGAGAGGAAAACGAGAGGCAAATGGTAAATAATGTAATCGGGGGAGATGAGTTTGTGATGGGTACTTGGTATGTCTTGACTTGAGCGAAGACCTCCCCGGCAACGGTGCCAGAAATCCTTCTTGCTACCTCTTGAGCACTGCGTTGGTTTTCCCTTGAAGAGGAAAGGATGATGCAGCAAAGTAGCGTAAGTATTTCCCTCAGTTTTTGAGAACCAAGGTATCAATCCAGTAGGAGGCTCCATGCAAGTCCCTCGTACCTACACAAAACAAACAAGATCCTCGCAACCAACGCGATAAAGGGGTTGTCAATCCCTTCACGGCCACTTGCGAAAGTGAGATCCGATAGAGATAATAAGATAAGATAACTATTTTTGGTATTTTTATGATATAGATTGGAAAGTAAAGATTCCAAAATGAAGATAGATTGGAAACTTATATGATGGAAAATAGACCCGGGGGCTATAGGTTTCACTAGTGGCTTCTCTCAAGATAGCATTAGTATTATGGTGGGTGAACAAATTACTGTCGAGCAATTGATAGAAAAGTGCATAGTTATGAGAATATCTAGGCATGATCATGTATATAGGCATCACGTCCGCGACAAGTAGACCGAAACGATTCTGCATCTACTACTATTACTCCACACATCGACCACTATCCAGCATGCATCTAGAGTATTAAGTTCATAAGAACAGAGTAATGCATTAGGCAAGATGACATGATGTAGAGGGATAAACTCAAGCAATATGATATAAACCCCATCTTTTTATCCTCGATGGCAACAATACAATACGTGCCTTGCTGCCCCTGCTGTCACTGGGAAAGGACACCGCAAGATTGAATCCAAAGCTAAGCACTTCTCCCATTGCAAGAAAGATCAATCTAGTAGGCCAAACCAAACTGATAATTCGAAGAGACTTGCAAAGATAACCAATCATACATAAAAGAATTCACAGGAGATTCAAATATTTCTCATAGATAAACTTGATCATAAACCCACAATTCATTGGATCTCGACAAACACACCGCAAAAAGAGTTACATCAAATAGATCTCCAAGAAGATCGAGGAGAACTTTGTATTGAGATTCAAAGAGAGAGAAGAAGTCATCTAGCTAATAACTATGGACCCGAAGGTCTATGGTAAACTACTCACAACTCATCGGAGAGGCCTTGGCGATGATGTAGAAGCCCTCCGTGATCGATTCCCCCTCCGACGGAGCACCGGAAAAGGCCCCAAGATGGGATCTCGTGGATACAGAAGGTTGTGGTGGTGGAAATAGGGTTTCATGGTGCTCCTAGATGTTTTCGGGGTACGTAGATATATATAAGCGAAGGAAGTCGGTCAGGGGCGCCACGAGGGCTCCACGAGTGTGGTGGGCGCACCCACCCCCTAGGGCGCGCCTTGCACCCTCGTGGCCGCCTCGTCTCCTTCTTGACGTCCACTCCAAGTCTCCTGGATTGCGCTTGTTCCAAAAAGATCGCTCCCGAAGGTTTCATTCCGTTTGGACTCCGTTTGATATTCCTTTTCTTTGAAATACTGAAATAGGCAATAAAAATAGCAATTCGGGTTGGGCCTCCGGTTAGTATGTTAGTCCCAAAAATGATATAGAAGTGTAAAGTAAAGCCTATAAACATCCAAAACGGGTAATATAATAGCATGGAACAATCAAAAATTATAGATACGTTGGAGACGTATCACATTCAGAGACTTTTCTTTCAGCTTAGCTAATAATTTCTTAAGATCAGATCTATCATTGCAAGCAAGAAAATCTCTAGCAGTTTCTTCATCCATAACATAACCCTCAGGCACAACAGGCAATTCATATTTAGAGGGAGAATCTTCATCATCACTTAGTATTATCAGTTTCAATAATTTCATTATCTCTAGCCCTAGCAAGTTGTTCATCAAGAAATTCACCTAATGGCACAGTATTATCAAGCATAGAAGTAGTTTCATCATAAGTATCATGCATAGCAGAAGTGGCATCATCAATAACATGCAACATATCAGAATTAATAGCAGAAGCAGGTTTAGGTGTCACAAGCTTACTCAAAACAGAAGGAGAATCAAGTGCAGAGCTAGAGGGCAGTTCCTTACCTCCACTCATAGTTGAGGGATAAATCTTGGTTTTCTCATCTTTCAAGTTCCTCATAGTGATCAGCAGATATAAATCCTAAGTGACTCAAAGAATAGAGCTATGCTCCCCGGCAACGGCGCCAGGAAATAATCTTGATAACCCACAAGTATAGGGGATCGCAACAGTTTTCGAGGGTAGAGTATTCAACCCAAATTTATTGATTCGACACAAGGGGAGCCAAAGAATATTCTCAAGTATTAGCAGTTAAGTTGTCAATTCAACCACACCTGGATAACTTAATATCTGCAGCAAAGTATTTAGTAGCAAAGTAGTATGGAAGTAATGGTAACAATGGCAAAAGTAGCAGTTTTGTAGTAATTGTAACAATGGCAACGGTAAAGTAACTAAGCAAAGAGCAATATGTGAAAAGCTCGTAGGCATTGGATCAGTAATTGATAATTATGTCGGATGCAATTCCTCATGCAATAGTTATAACATAGGGTGACACAGAACTAGCTCCAGTTCATCAATGTAATGTAGGCATGTATTCCGAATATAGTCATATGTGTGTATGGAAAAGAACTTGTATGACATCTTTTGTCCTACCCTCCCGTGGCAGTGGGGTCCTATTGGAAACTAAGGGATATTAAGGCCTCCTTTTCATATAGTACCGGACCAAAGCATTAACACTTAGTGAATACATGAACTCCTCAATCACCGGTAAGTATCCCGATTATTGTCACTTCGGGGTTAACGGATCATAACACATAATAGGTGACTATAGACTTGCAAGATAGGATCAAGAACTCACATATATTCATGAAAACATAATAGGTTCAGATCTGAAATCATGGCACTCGGGCCCTAGTGACAAGCATTAAGCATAGCAAAGTCATAGCAACATCAATCTCAGAACATAATGGATACTAGGGATCAAACCCTAACAAAACTAACTCGATTACATGGTAAATCTCATCCAACCCATCACTGTCCAGCAAGCCTACGATGAAATTACTCATGCACGGCGGTGAGCATCATGAAATTGGTGATGGAGGGTGGTTGATGATGACAACGGCGACGGATTCCCCTCTCCGGAGCCCCGAACGGAGTCCAGATCAGCCCTCCCGAGAGAGATTAGGGCTTGGCGGCGGCTCCGTATCGTAAAACGCGATGAATCCTTCTCTCTGTTTTTTTCTCCCCGAACGTGAATATATAGAGTTGGAGTTGAGGTCGGTGGACCATCAGGGAGCCTACGAGGCAGGGGGCGCGCCTAGGGGGTGCCCAGGGGGCGCCCCCCACCCTCGTGGACAGGGTGTGGGCCACCTGACCTTGATTCTTTCGCCAGTATTTTTTATTAATTCCAAAAATATTCTCCGTGGAGTTTTAGGTCATTCCGAGAACTTTTATTTCTGCACAAAAATAACACCATGGCAATTCTGCTGAAAACTGCGTCAGTCCGGGTTAGTTCCATTCAAATCATGCAAGTTAGAGTCCAAAACAAGGGCAAAAGTGTTTGGAAAAGTAGATACGATGGAGACGTATCAGACACCTCTCCGGTCATTAACCAATAGCGGAACCTGGATGCTCATATTGGCTCCCACATACTCTACGAAGATCTTTATCGGTCGAACTGTTATGACAACATACGTTATTCCCTTTGTCATGGGTATGTTACTTTCCTGAGATTCGATCGTCAGTATCTCATACCCAGTTCAATCTCGTTACCGGCAAGTCTCTTTACTCGTTCCTTAATGCATCATCCCGCAACTAACTCATTAGGCACATTGCTTGCAAGGCTTCTTATGATGTGACTTACCGAGAGGGCCCAGAGATACCTCTCCGATACTCGGAGTGACAAATCCTAATCTTGATCTATGCCAACCCAACAAACACCTTCGGAGATACCTATAGAGCATCTTTATAATCACCCAGTTACGTTGTGGCGTTTGATAGCACATAAGGTATTCCTCCAGTATCCGGGAGTTGCATAATCTCATGGTCGGAGGAATTTGTATTTGACATGAAGAAAGCAGTAGCAATAAAACTGAACGATCATTATGCTAAGCTACCAGATGGGTCTTGTCCATTAAATCATTCTCCTAATGATGTGATCATGTTCATCAAATGACAACACATGTCTATGGCTAGGAAACTTAACCATCTTTGATCAACGAGCTAGTCAAGTAGAGGCATACTAGGGATACGGTGTTTTGTCTATGTATCCACACATGTATCAAGCTTCCGGTTAATACAATTCTAGCATGAAATATAGACATTTATCATTTTGGCGGAAATTTGTCTTTTTCACCAGAAGTGGATTGAAACTTTTGACACAACCATTTGGTCAATTGTGCATTAAACATGGCCTAATATTTTATAAAATTGATTTGGTCCAATTTTGCAACAAATATATGGTAGGTCCTTCACGAAAAACTCATTTTGTGCACTCGAAAAAATGGAAAATGAATTTTTAGTTAACTACGACCAATTTTGTAGTTAACTACGACCAATTTAGATGGTCATGACATCGTATGTGTGTACTGCATTTTGATTGGTCCGTGGGCGTTTCATGCGGATCGTGGATGGAACACCGTCGGATTCTTGCGGATCCAACGGCAGTCCTCACCCCAAGCCCACCTAAGCCGAAACCCTAGTCCTCATGGACATTTTCCATCCACCCCCCGCCTCCTTTCTTTCTCCCCTCGCTCTCCGGCCGCGCACGCCTCCCCTCTCCTCCTCCCCTCCCCGCTCCCTCCCATGGCGAACCCCGTCGCCTCCCCTCTCCTCCTTCCCTCATGCGCGCGTCGGCCACCTCCGTCGACCCCCACCCCCCAAGCGCCGCTGCTCCACCCTCTCCCGTCACTACTAGGGAAAACCTTATACACAGAAAATTAGCAACATCGCGGGTCAAAAAAGGGCGCTAGTGCTAGATAGCAGTAGCGTTTCAGAAAAACCGCGCTACAGATACAACATTAGCAGTAGCGCGTGTAGTGGCAAAAGCGCTACTACTAATATCCCCATTGCTAGAATGATAGGCTACGCATAGCAGTAACGGGCTTGGAAGAAGCGCCCTACCGCTAGTGAATAAGTAGTAGTGCGTCTGCTAAGAAGAGCGCTACTACTAACGGAAATAAAATAAGATGAAAAACAAATAGAAAAGTAAATGAAAATGAAAGAAATAGAAAAAGGAGAAAGGAAAAAATAAAATGTAAAGCAAAATAAATGAAAAAGCGAAAAAATGGTGGAAGGCGTAGCAGCAGCGTGTGTTCATAAGAGGCGCTATAGCTAACGTAGCTGCAGCGCGTGTCCTAGACCCCCGCTATAGAAACAGAAAAGGAAACTAAAAAATGGAAGAAAATTACATAGCTATAGCAGCAGCGCGTTTTGTAAAAACCGCTATAGCTATCTTAAACGCGCTGCCGCTAAGTTTGACTTAACCAAAAAACCGTTTCCCCCCGGCCACCACTTCTCCCCCAAATCCCTCAACCCACCCCGCGCGCCGCCGTCTCCCCGATTCGCCGTCGTCCCACTTCGCCGCCGTCTCCTGCCGACGTCAACGCCACCAGAGCGGTGCACCGTCGACGCCACCGGAGCCGCCCCCAACGCCATGGAGCCGCCCGGCCTCGTCAACGCCACCGGAGCCGCCGTCGACGCCACCGGATCCTTCCTCGCCACAACTGCCTCCCTCGCCGTCACCGGAGACGCCCCTGCCTCCCTCGTCGTCACCGGAGACGCCCCTGCCTCCCTCGCCACCACTGCCTCCCTCGCCACCACCGGAGCCATCCTCTGTAAGCCCCCACCCCTCCTCTCTCTATCTCATGCATAGGTTAGCTAGTTTAATTAGGCTAATTATCTAGGTTAGGGAAAAAATTTAGTTAGGGCTTTGACAGAGAAGTAGTTAGGTTAACTAGTTTAATTAGGTTAATTATCTAGGTTAGTGCAAAATTTTAGTTAGGGCTTTGACAGAGAACTAGTCAGGTTAACTAGTTTAATTAGGTTAATTATCTAGGTTAATTAGTGCAAAAATTTATTTAGGGCTTTGACAAAGAACTAGCTGTGTTAACTAGTTTAATTAGGGTTAATTATCTAGGTAAACTAGATTAACTAACTAGGATAAATAGGTAGGTTAATTAGGTTCGTTGGATTAACAAGCTAGGTTAAATAGGTTGGCTAGGTTAGAGGAAAATTTTATTTTAGAGCATTAGGTCAGAAGGGTTAGAGAAATGGAGTTCCTTTGCAATTTAATTGGGTTCTGTCCTAGGCAGAGAAGGGTTAGAGATAATAATGTGTGTTTGTGTGAGAGAGAGGAATAGCTAGACCAACATAATTTGGGTTCTGTCCTAGGCAGAGAAGTGTTTAGTGAGGTCATTTTGCAAAGGTTTTTGATTTTTGAAAAGACCACTATTTTTCAAGGAAAAGAATTTAGGAAAATTTTATTTTAAAGATGATCCCTTCCTAGACTTTTATTGTTGATTATATCTTTTCATTGAAGTGGTCATGTTATATCTTTTCATTGAAGTTGTTAGATTGTGCCCAAGTGGCTTTGTTGTTTCCAGGGAATGATGCTGAATGGCCTATGTTTTGCCGGAATGTTGATTCATTTCTGTTCCGGCAAATTTCAGGTTCTCGATTTGTCCACTTTTTAGCAAAGGTCATGCCGAAATTTTCCGTGAATTTCGGCATGACTTGTGCTACAAACTAGGACATATCGAGTGCCCGGGATTTGCCGCACCAGGAAGGAGTCAACATTCCTGCAAAACAATAGGCCTTTTTTATGTCATTATTCATTTTATTAGGTCTAGAATTAATTGACTAGATTTAATCATAGGAAACATGGCTAGCAACGATGAAGGACAGGGTTCTGGTGATTGCGACGACGTCTACCGGGCGGCAGACGAATTTTTTAGCCTTACCGACGATCAACCGATTTGTTGCTGGGCCCACCGGTGGCATCGGGGACTGAGACCGACACGCAGTCCGGTGCTAAGACTGAGACCGGTGCTGAGATTCAGACCGGCATCGAGACCGGCGCTGAGACCGGTGTTGCCTCGGGGAGCGGAGCCGGTGTAGAACCGAAAGCAAAGAGGCAACGGGTTCCTAACAAACTCAGGACTACTAGACTGGTGGTCACGGAGGAGGACGACGGCAATTTTGAGCCAAAGGCGCCCGATGAACCGTGCGCGTGCTACGGCAATCAAATAGGCTGCAACGTACAGACAACCACCACCATCAACGATGAGAAACTACAGAAGATAGAAAATATGAGGAGCTCCCTCCTAAAGAAGTTTCACCAGATATTCTTCTTCCCGGGCTGGAATGAGAAGGATTATGAAGATCCAGACGAGGACCCGGCAATGAAGAAGATAAACAAACACGCCATGACCAAGTTTAGCGACGCGTTGGCCACCTGGAAAACTCGAGTGAAAGCAAAGATCATCGACAAGAACGAACCCTACTCCGAGATTGTAAAGGATAATCCGACAATCATGGAAGAGCAGTTTCAAATATTCAAGGAGGCTTGCGAGGCCGAAGCTGCCAAAAAAAAGTCTAAGTACATGAAGGGGCTTCAAGAGAGGAACATTGGGAGCCACCACCTCGGAAGCCGTGGTTACGGCGGAAAGAGGTCCAAATGGGCCAAGGAGGATGCGGAAGCCGCGAGTCTGGGCATCCCAGACCCCTTGGCGGATTTCACCGTCCCGCAAGAGCGTGACGTCCTGAGGGCCAGGCACCGTTGGGACCCAGTGAAGAAGGTTTACGAGACAACACCGGTCACTACGGAGTTCATGAGACTGCTGGTAATTTTAGTTTCCGATCAATTCGACTGCACACGTTAGTTAGTCATATTTGTAAACGATCCTTGTGCCTTTTGTAGAGAGAGCAGCACCGGATTGCGGCCGAAAGCGACTCGCCGTCTGAGGCATTGGCGAGGCCCAAGTGGGACACTCCATTCAACCGGGCGTTGAACATATTGAAATGAAAACCGGTGGATACTCGACCGTCGTATGGACGCGTGCACGGTGTCAGAGACGGCGCCACGTGGAAGAAGTACTACCGTGAGACCACGGAGGAGAGAAAGGAAAGACGGAGGTTAACTGAAGAAAACATCGACAAGAAGGTTGAGATTGCGGTTGAGAAGAAATCATCTCAGACAGTCGCAACAGCGGTAGCTGCCGCAAAACAGGTGGTTGCAGATTTGTCTACTTCCTTGGTGACGGGCGTTTTCACTTGGACAAGGCAAAATCCAGAAAAAAAATGCAGAGGACTTTCCCCTTGCTGACTTCATGGGAGCACCTACTCCCGCACCGGCTCCCGCACCGGCTCCCGCACCGGACGTGCTCGGTGGTGCCTCGTCTTTGGCTAAGCTCGACGCCCTCACGGTATCTGTCACACCGGCCCCCTTCAATATAAATGTATAATCTCCCGTTTTCGTTGCCTTTCGGATGTCTCCCGTCGCAGACTTTTCTTTGCAGGCCGACGAAACCCCGTGCACCATATTGTACACCATCGGCGAACAGAAGGTGGATGTGGGGAAGGCGACGATAATGGAGCCGAAGGAACCATTGTTCCACAGCCGGCCGATCCCCCCGAACGTCTTCAAGGTTTCCGTGGCCAGTGTCAAACCGGGCCACGAGAAGTTGCCTCCTCTAATACTAGTGGGGGATGACGACGAGACCCCGTGGCGGCTTGGTGATTGTTGCAATGGGTGGGTCCTGTTGTGGCCAAAGAGTCTGCTTCGTCTGGAGGCGGCCGGGAGCACACCCACGAGCACGCAGCCTCAGCAAGGTATGAACATCAACACCCCACCTACCCAATTAGCGTCGGGTGTCGGGTTGGGTGATAGCGGACGGGGTAAGGAGGAGGCTCCATTAGTCGTTGATGACGTCGCCATGGATGAGGATGAGGATGACGATGGCGCTGAACAGTATGTCTATACTGGCGCCTCCTCAGGGTTTGAGCGTCATGAGTCGGTGTCTGAATTACCGTCTCAACGTATTATGGACGACCTTCCGGTATTAAAGAAGTCTAGGAAGAGAGCGAGGAAAGGCAAAAAAGCTGATTCTATGATCCAGCCGCCTCAGCAGCCTCGGCTTCAGGACCGTATAGATATCCCCGATGTAGATAAATGGCATATCCCCGGTCAACCAATCCTACCTGCAACAGCGCTACGGGCCAGATTCGGCGATCTAAGGAGACTTCATGACGATGTGCTGCGGGTAGAGAAAGGCCTCATCGCCTCGAAAGATCCAGGATACCCACTCTACGTGGTTAACGTTCCGCGGAAAATGTCGTACATCGACAGCTTCCCCGCGGATAAGTTCTTCCTCCGATTCGATTACATATTCGACATGTTTCACGTGAAGAAGCTGGATTTTACGTTTGTCCGCCTTTATGCCTTGCACATGAACTACATCATTGGGGTTGAGCAGATACGTCATATCTGTGTCGCTAACCCGTACTACATGCACGAGGGCTTCTTGGGAGTCTGCGCAGAGCACCGTGAATACGCGAGGGATTACATCGTCAGTTTCATGCTCGCCAATAAGGACAAGGAGGCGATTCTCGTGCCTTATCATCCCGTGTAAGTCATCCGCGCTGCTATCCTTCATTCGATTTCAATAATTCATTTGCACGGTGGAGGCTAATTAATTTGAGGTGTACTTATTTTGCGCAGCGGCGGGCGCGCCGTCCTCATCATCCTCTACCCCCGATTCTCCCACGCTCTTTACTTGGACTCGTCAAAGAACATTCACAAAAAGGATTACACCCACATCAAAGATGTTCTCGACTGTGCTATGTTTTACTACCAAGCAAGGGGTGGAGAGGTTAGGGACAAGAAGAGAAGGGGCGGCAGGGTCGCATTCAGCCATAAGACCGACTTCTGCTGCATCCAGCAACCGAACGATTCTCTTAATGATGGATTCTATGTCCTACACCACATGCTGGAATACAGACGGGATCACCAGAACCTTCGCATGTCACCTAGATCTGGCGATGCCCATATTCTGCAATGGGCAAAGGACATAGGAGATATCGAGGATCATCGACTTCGAGCTGAGTTCTATAACATCCAGCGCAAACTTGCCCAAATCATCATGAAGGAGGTCGTCGGAAAAACAGGGATGTTCTACGGAGAAGGACAAATGTCGCGGGAAGACGTCCGAACATGGATAGCCTCTCAGCGTCTCGACATGAAGCCTTTCACTAAGCTCGAGGACTATCTCCCTGACATGGATGGATGGCGCGACATGGTGGAGTGATTGTCGATATATGACAATGTGTCCGTTTAGTCCATACTTTCTGTATGACAAAACTTTGAGTTATGCACGGTGAAACTTTATTTGTGATGTAATTAAACCGTCCTCCTCCTCGACTAGCGAAAATCACTCTAGTTAGGGCATTTTGGGTACGATGAACTTTGTTATTTATGCTTATGATATGTTGTTTCTATTTTTGCCAAGTCTGTCTCTTTCTGTTGCTCAACTATACATGTTGCATATCATCGACTCATGTGACGATGCAGGTGCATAGATCATAGATGGCGAAGAAGTGCTACGCCAGGAGTATATATACGACAAGTGGCCGGAGTGTCAGGCCCAGGTGTACCGGTTTCCAGTTTCCGAGCGATAGGCAGTAGTTAGTTTAGGTTCACGCTAATGCGAGAGAGGGATACGAACTCATGTACTGATTGTGATAGCTCTTCTCACGTATATCATTGTTTAGATGGATGACGATGTATTTGCTAGTAATCGAGACTTGTATCGCTATTTTCGAGATTGATGACGAGAGACCACTTTGTGTTGGATGATGATTATGATGATGACATGATTTGATGAGACTAATTGTATGTATATGCTATGATTACATTTATATGTGTATGATATGCTAAAGATTATTGTATAAAGCATATTCAAATACAAAACAAATATGCAGGAAAAAAACTAATAAAACTAGTAGTAGCGAGGGAGGAAATTTAGCAGTAGCGCCACCTTACCAGTAGCGCTTCCCTGTAAACAGCGCTGCAGATAATATCAGTAGCGCCCTTCTCTAAAGAGCGCTACAACTATTCATGTATAGCAGTAGCGTGGAACAATAGGCGCTACTGCTATACGTTAGCTGTAGCGCCTTATTAGTAGCGCCGGTCCCAGCGCTACTGAGAGGCCCAAAACCCGCGCTGCTGCTAGGCTTTTCCTTAGTAGTGCGTGCCCATCCGCAGATCGAGCGAGGGGCGAGGCAGCGCCCAGATCCACCGCCCTGCCGGAACGAGATGCAGCATCGGATCCCTCCTCTAGCGGCGCCGCGGCCATGGCAAGGATCCGAAGCAGGTCAGCCGGCGGCGGCCATGGCGCATCTCTCTTCTCAGGCGGGGCAGCCGTCGTCAAGGGGCACAAGTGGATGCGCGGGAGCCACGTGATGCGGTGGGACTGCCACGGCCTCCCCGTCGAGTTCAAGATCGACAAGCTCATCGGCACCACCAACCGCCAGCAGGTGCTCGACCTCGGCATCGGCAAGTACAACGAGACCTGTCGCAGCATCGTCGCCAAGCACATCCCTGAGTGGGAGGCCGTCGTCATGCGCTTGGGGAGGTGGATCGACTACAAGGCCGACTGCACGGGGAGGTGGTCCATCGCCTTGGCCGTCCTAACCGTCGGCTTCTCTCCTCTAAGTTATCCCACTGATTCCTCCCCTCTGCTTATCTCCCATGCTCTATGTGCTAAATCTTATGATGGCCTTGGCGCCATGGAAATTTCTGCTTTGGCCATAAGATGTTGGACTTGCTGTCATCTTGGATTGATTATAATCTTGCTGTTGTCCTGGCTTCTCAGAACTAAGAATAGTAACCCTCCAAAGTGATAATATTCAGAAGCTCGTTGCACATTTAGCTCTCAAGAATTGTTCTACTCACAATTTATATCAAACTTCTTAGACATTCAGTTCAGCTAGGACCAGGAGCTAGTAGTTGAGAGCTCGAGTTGTTGCACAATGCCAAGAACTTTGACTCAATTTGGTAGTCCTAGTGCTGGCTGCTGCTACTGTAATTCTAGATAAGA
The DNA here is from genome assembly GCF_018294505.1 of Triticum aestivum. NCBI lineage: Eukaryota > Viridiplantae > Streptophyta > Magnoliopsida > Poales > Poaceae > Triticum > Triticum aestivum. The sequence goes on along the minus strand of NC_057799.1, from coordinate 653,361,432 downwards.
TGATAATAAATTTATGTAATTATTAAGCTCATGAGGTGATGATGATAAACTAGGATACGTATTGAAGTGTATGTATTACATGGTTACTATCTCATTGCAATTTTTGTTTGTTTGGTATACATTTATTAATCAGGCTGCTAAAATAAAAATGTTGTGTGCTTTCATTGCCTGCATGTTCAGTTAACTGAGAGCCAGCTACCTGCAAGGTTGTTTGAAGGTCTAATGATGTGTGAAGAGCAGGCTTGCAATGCCTGTCTTTTCTCATACTGCTCCAAATGTAACTATGGCCTTCTCACGAGGGGATTCTATGGTATGTCCCCATTTCTCTTTGTAGGTAAAGATACCGTTGGCATATAATATCACCAGCATGTTTTCATAAACAAAATTAAAAATGTTGATTTTGGTCCAGATGGGTGTCTGCGCAATTTAGCCTTTCTGTTTCCTGCGTCCCTAGTTTAGGTGTGTGTTCAAGCAAAAAAGGTGGGTGTTGATGTTGTTATTGTGTCCTGGAGCCTCGAGTAAAGGGCAAGGACGCAATGCTTGTCTTTCTCATACTGCTCCAAAGAGTAACCGTGGCCTTCTCATGGAGAGTATGATGCCTTGTATAGGTAATTAGTATTATGTCCATGTTGTTGTTGGCTAAATGGTAATGGCACATCAGAATATACACACATGAGTGTATCATAACAATTGGCAGAGTCACCAGAATATATACACATTAAATCTATTGTTCTGTTTTCTCATTGTGCTGCATATGATTCTAACTCCACTATTTCTGTTTTTCTTTACCACCTTATCCAACATTGTAGATTCCTGTATTGATGCATGCCAACTATGAATATGATCTTGTATTAAGCTTTAGCTGGCTGTTAATTATGTTGTGCTAGCTGCTGACTAACCATGGCATGTGGCGGCTGGGTGTTTCTTTTAGGCGCAGGTGACTTGTACACGAAGTTGTACGACTAGCTAAATGGTCATGATTGGCGATGGAGAGCTTGCACCTTGAAGTTGGGATTTTCCAGTTATGTTAATTTCGTGATGGGGTAAGTGACGCTCCAGGACCATGGTTGTGATGTGCTTGGTTTTAGTGGTCCTGATGTTAATTTGCTGCTACTCCAAATTTGCTTACATGCTTGATTAAATTTCATTGTTTGCCAATTAAGTTGCTTGCTTGATGCGCCAAGATTCAGTAGAATCTTGACTATCAATTGGTTTTGTTAGTTTCCTCCCAAGTTAAAGTGAAGTTGTTAGAAATAGGTGGCTGTTATCCAATTGGTTCAGTAGAATAAAAATTGATGGCTGACATGTGTTGTTTGCTATCTTTTATCTCACCTTATGTTGTTAAAGTTATCTTCTCTTGTCTAGGTTTTTGCTGTGGTAACTATTAATTTGGAAGATACAGTGATGGCCAATTATATGTATATATCCACACAACAAATATTCCATATTGTATTATGGTTATGCTACTAGTATCACCAGTAATTTCTAGCTCTAGCACCTTTGTCTTTCTTTACTGTCTTCATATGTACTGTTTGCTCAAAATTAAGTATAAGTTAGGCCACCATGTTAAGGATAACCTGAGAACAGTTGCTCTTGTATGTCTTTATTAAGGTTGGCTAGCCTTATAAATGTCGTTCTTCTTTCATCTATAGGACAATATCATGTATATGTTTTTGTGGTTTGAACTTTGTATATGTTCATTCAGTTTGAACACTGCATGACATGAAGTAGTTATTTTCTGTGTTTTTCTCAACTTGTTTTTGCTGTCACTTCATACATACTTAATTTGTACTTGAAGTTGTGGGTTAACGATGGTGCTTTTGTTCTACTTGAATGCACTGGTACCCCCATCATCGAGCGCATGGAAGCAACGGTGGCAAGATGGTCCGTGTGCGTCATCAAGCACACCATGGCGCTAATTCACCTCCTCACAGATGCCAACTCAATCCAGATCATCGCGATGCTATCATCCTTTGGTATCTCTCTTCGCTCCCTTTATTCTCTCGTGAGTATGCGTGCTCTGACTAGTAATGTTAAATCTTGCCTGTTGAATGGTGGTTGCGGTAGTAGAATGGTATTGTTGTTTAGGCGCAATTTGTTGCAGTGAAGTTTTTTGCTCGACCCGCACATGTGCAATGCATATTCATATCGTGTCCCTGTTTTCTTGTATGAATGAGTATCTCATTTCATATTCATATCGTGTCTCTGTTTTCTTGTATGAATGAGTATCTCATTTTAGCTATCTAGAGAACAAAAAGTATGGTACTAGCTGAATTTGTGTCGTCAATCTAATATAAATAACTGTCATTTTTTGAATGGTCTCTTCTTGGTATATTGGTTCCAGTTTTTCTAATTCTATTCGGCTGATTTTTTTAACGCTAATTCTTCTCTGTTGATTCATCTAATAGGGTGACCGTGGAGGGCATATCACCGTTCTGTTAGCCCAGTCCTGACAGGAGCAGGTGCCTAGTTTACGATCGCTATCGAAGGAGCTCCATGCTGAAGAACATAGCTTGTAATCGTATCTTGTTATTACAATGTGGAGCTTGTAGTCGTGATTGCCTACTTTAAGAGATTGTAGCTAATTATTACACTTGTAGTGCTTCTGGTAGAGCTTGTATATGTTAGAGCTTATTACGTGTAGAGCTTGTAAAGTATATGTTAGAGCTTATTACCTGTTATTTGTACAATAGGAGCTCTGTACTGAATCTGGAGTATTACGTGTGTTTTTTGTTTGTGCCAATTTGAATACTGGTTATATTTTTCCTGTTAAATTGAAATATGAAGAATATGACCTTGCTAGCTGGGGCCCACTTACCAAAACCTGACAATTGGGACCCATTTGACTAGTGCAAAAAAACTGAAGCTGTTGAGGCAAAAAGGCCATGGCCCAGAAATTAAAAAGGCCGAATAGTTGGGCCTGGCCCATATAGCTGACCGAAATTAATAAGAAAAAAATATATGTAAGGCTGAATTGTTGGGCTCAGCCCATGTAAAACACCAAATTGGACCGGGCCGATTCTAATTTACGACCTTTTCAATTGGTCGCAATTTTGCCACGTCGGATCCGACGTGGCCTTGGCAGACAGCCAGTGACCAAAACAAAATGTCGTTGGTTCAACGACCTTTTGTTTTGGCCGTAAACGTCTACGACCTTATCCCGAAGAAGGTCGTTAATTTTAGTTTACGATGGCCAACTTTTGACCATCTTTTTTTGGTCAAAAAAAGGTCACAGATGGAAAACAATGACCATTCAGTGACCAATAGTGATGGTCTCAAGTTGAAGTATTTCTTGTAGTGCATTCATAATGGTTTTGTTCTTCTTTACAGGCTAATTACATGATAAATGCAATTGGAACGAAATGGTAGTAACACAGGAACTGACATAGAGCAGATGTTAGTTGATGAAACCACACACTCCAAGACCCTGCCATTATCACGTATTGAGGACATCACACGTAGTTTCTCCGAGGACCGGGAGATTGGAAGCAGTGGATTTGCAATGGTTTACAAGGTACTCCCTCCGTTCCAAAATAGATGACTCAACTTTGTACTTACAAAGTTGAGTCATCTATTTTGGAACGGAGGGAGTAGTATGCATAACGCAGGTGTTCTAGTATTAATCACGCTTGATTTGGAAACTCAAACATATGCTCATACATGTGAGTGATAGGGAATACTTGATGATAGCGCGGTCACCATGAAGAGGCTATCCAATGCTTTTATGGATGAAACACAATTTCATCGAGGGGTTGAATGCCTGATGCGGGTAAAGCATAAAAATGTGTAAGGTTTTTGGGATATTGTGCTGAAGACTACCAAAAACTGCTTTACTTTGAGTATAGACCTAAAGGGAGTCTCGATAAGTATATCATCGGTACGACCATGTATCGTATAAGCTTCTCTTTATTTTATATATTCATGTACTACAAATTGTAACATGCATCATTTGGTATTCAAAAGTTAATGCATCAAGTGTCTCATGTAATAAACCTAATTTCTCCTATCCCCTTTATAGATGCATATCCCGAGTGGGGAACATGTCATAAAACAATCTAAGGGATTTGTGAGGGTCTACAGTAGCTTCATGATAACCATATCATTCACTTGGACCCGAAACCCGCCAATATACTACTTGACGATAACATGCTGCCGATATCACCGATTTTGAACTACCAAGATGTTTTGACGAAAATCAAAGTTGGGATATTACCAAAACTACAGTAGCAACAATGTAAGCTAACTCACTTATTGAAGCTCGGTAATTTGTCCTATGTTATTTATATTGCACTATCGTTGAACTCCCTCCGTTTTTGTTTACTCCTCATATTAGATTTGACTGAAGTCAAACTTTATAAAGATTGACCAAGTTTGTAGAAAACAATATGAACATTTACAGTAATAATTTTATATGATGTGAAAATATATTCAATGATGAATTCAATGGTATTGATTTGGTGGCGTATTTGTTAATATATTTTCTACAAACTTGTTAAAAGTATATAAAGTTTGACTTCAGATTAAGTTAATATGTGGAGTAAATAAAAATGAAGGGATTACATTAATTGACGGAACTTCATATTTTCATACAGTGGATATTTGGCACATGAACTTCGTGAACGGGATGTAATCACACGCAGTGCTGACTTTGTATAGTCTCGGTGTTATTATGATAGAAATACTGACTGGACAGAAGGGTTACTAATCTACTACGGATGTATGGAAAATATATTGCCACTGCTACAAACATAATAACTCAATATCATTTTTGGCTAAGAAGAATTGACTCCAAAATAATTGTCACGATTCGACTTCACATATTTCCATTACATTTTCGTTTGAGATTTGACATAATATCATTTATGGAGGAAGAACATCTAATAGTGGAAAGCACAAATTGGATGCAAAAGAATCAACACAACATATTACCTTTTATTTATTTTTGTTAATTTGATGCTTCATTTCTGAAAGTTCAATTTTACATGGTGATAGATCTGACTACTTGGGGCAGATTGTACTTTTCAGAAAGAAAAAAAGTGTTGTTAGTTTGATGGCTGAATATATATATTTTTTTCGAAAAGGAGGATAACCTCCAGCCTCTGCATCAGTCGATGCATGCCATATTATTAAAAAGCGTAACAAAGTCTCACAATCCAAGTAAGCTAAAAAATTGCTGAATGTATATGGTTGGCATATACCATAAATATTTAAATTTCTTATATGAAAAGATGGAGTTGATACATTTGAATCATACCTCAAGACTACAAAATTTTGGGTACTTGAAAGTTGGAGTTGTGGGTTGGAGAGATCACAACGAGATACATTATGCGATCGAATATGAGAATGCTACGAGACAAATTTAGAGTCCAGAGACTTCAATCCTAAGAAGAGACCAGCTCGTGCATGTGATATTATTGACATGCTTCACAAATGTCTAGGTATATATCTTAAAAAATTAAGAGTTTCTTCCTTAAATTTTGAGATGCAATACATACCACATGCATCCTTGCACTAGAACCGTTTGAATTGCTACAGGTTGGGCTTTGGTACTTCAGGAACAGGGACAGGGGTTCCATGACGTTAGTTGCTTTACTCACATATCCCTATTTAGACACTAGGCCCTTTTCTAGATACTATATATATTCCATAATACTAGTAGTTTCAAGCGTGTGTCCTCCTCCATAGCCAAATCCAATACCAATAGCTTCTTCGATGACATTCACGACGATGGCCTTGGCCGCGCACCACGCCTCATTGAAGACGGCGGCATGGCAGTCGAGTAGACAAGTGAAGAAGTGTCGTCCGAGGCCGCCATCCTCCTCTGTAGCTCGTCGGGCAGTGCGGAGGCTACCATCCTCCTTTGTAGATCATCGGGTGGTGGGAAGGCCCCCGTCCTCCACCGGAGCTCGTCCAGTAGTGGGGAGACCGCCATCCCGTGGTAGAGCATGGTGATCTTGCCAGGTTGCAGCCTCCTCCAGCTCGTCTGACCGCGCATGGGGCAGATCCGGGGATGATGTAGGTGGTGTCGGCGCCACATACATGGATCCGACAGGGGACAGACATGTGGGTACGGTCCGTGAGGTAGGTGCATGTTGGGCCGGCCTGGACTACGCCAAGGGGTTGGCATACGAGGTGGAAGGGCTGCTCATGTAGTGTTTGAAGAAATGCCAAGAAGAAAGGGAGAGGAGGAAGAAGAAGAAGACCAAGCCAATTTGCCTGCGTGGCATTTTTTCTACCAACTCAGCCTGATGGGTGGGCCCGGTCAATTAGTGACATCATCCAAATGCTTAGCATATACCATCAATGTTTTTTGCCACGGTTAATTTCTCAGTGTCATGCATTCTGCAATATTTTATAAAGTGGTGGTTTTTTGTGTTGTGTGACACAGATTGTGATGGTTGTGTGTTGATTTTACTCTATTGGCTAAGTACTATAAACAGCTTTTAAAAAAAAAATATCTTTGTTATGCCAATTTAGATCATTATAGTTTATGCTTCTTAGAAATGATGAATTTGTAAACATATAGTTTCTTGGTATTTTTCCAATCTAACAAAATGCAATTAGATACCTCTAATCCCGCAAAAAATAAAAAGACTAGATAGTTGTAAGATACTGAGTCAACAAATAAGGTATCTTGTCCACATACGAGTGGCAATGTAGAGTAGCCCAACAACATACAACCACATACAGGCTCTGCTCTGTGGCCAGAATTGAAGTTAGTGGTTGATTATTAGTGGCCCGAGCGTGAGAATTATTGGTCGATCTTATCGTACCCTACCCCGCTGCCTTGCCTGCTATGAGAATCAATGATCGATCTTATCTAGCAAGACATATTTCAGATTTTTTTTAGGCTAAAATTACAAGATTTTGCAATGCATTTTTGTTTGTAGGAGTCTCATAGTTTACGTTTCTTTGCAAGGATATCCCACCACGTCTTCATCGCGTATTCACTAATTTATCAGTCGAACGTGGTTGATCGGCCCATTCCGTCTATTTATGAGAGCAGACCTGGTCACATGGTCCTGCGTAGTAATGAAGAAGATAATGGAAATTTGTGGCGTGCCATGCAGCATAATTCAAACGATGATCAATGAGTGAGTACAATGGCGTTGCACGCACCTTTCTCCAGGCCCATTCTGCACCGATTTTCCACACACACGATTGATCTAGTTTTAAGGCACACCACGACTTTTCTCCACAGAAGGCCTATAAATGGCGGAACTTGGTGCCATAATCTATCAGGCACCACCCAAGATCGATCATGAAGCCATACATGCCCACGGTACTGAGACCCCCTAGGGTGGTGGCCATCCTGGCCGTGGTCCTGGCGGCGGCGCTCGCCACAGCCGTGAACGCTCAGCAGTGCGGCTCCCAGGCTGGTGGCGCGACGTGCGCAAACTGTCTCTGCTGCAGCAAATTCGGGTACTGCGGCAGCGGCGACGCCTACTGCGGTGCCGGCTGTCAGAGCCAGTGCAGCGGCTGCGGCCCCACCCCTCCCGGCCCCAGCCCCGGCGGGGGCGTGTCGTCCATCATCTCCAGGGACCTCTTCGAGCGGCTCCTTCTTCACCGCAATGACTGCCAAGAGGCCCGCGGGTTCTACACGTACGACGCCTTCCTCGCCGCCGCCGCCGCGTTCCCGTCATTCGGCACCACGGGGAGCACGGAGACGCGGAAGCGGGAGGTGGCGGCCTTCCTGGGGCAAACTTCCCACGAGACCACTGGCGGGTGGCCCGCGGCGCCCGACGGACCGTACGCCTGGGGCTACTGCTTCAAGCAGGAGCAGGGCTCGCCGGGAAGCTACTGCGAGCCAAAGCCGGAGTGGCCGTGCGCGTCGGGCAAGAAATACTACGGTCGCGGCCCCATCCAGCTCTCATGGAACTACAACTATGGCCCCGCGGGGCGTGCCATCGGGGTGGACCTGCTCAACAACCCGGACCTGGTCGCCGCGGACGCGACGGTGTCGTTTAAGACGGCGTTATGGTTTTGGATGACGGCTCAGGCGAACAAGCCGTCGTCCCATGCCGTGATCACAGGCCAATGGACCCCGTCGGGCACGGACAACGCTGCTGGTCGGGTGCCTGGGTACGGTGTCATCACCAACATAATCAACGGCGGGCTCGAGTGCGGTAGGGGGCAGGATGACCGTGTTGCTAACCGGATCGGGTTCTACAAGCGCTACTGCGATGTCCTCGGCGTTGGCTATGGTAACAACCTCGACTGCTACAACCAGAGGCCGTTTAACAGTGGGCTCTCGATGGGGCTTGCCACTGAGTGACAACATACTAAGACTGTGAGCGAGTCCTCCATGCATGGATGTATGAATGTGATCACCCATAAATAAGCTTGAGAAGTACTGTTTGGGTAAATTTCCCATTGTTGTGTGAGTATCTCTCGACTCGGTGTAGAGGTTGAGAATGTTGCATCTTTATTAAAAGGACTTTGCTACACCTACGTAATTTAGCTACGTAAGCTTATGTACTAGCTGATTTGGCCTATTTTCGTTGGATGACAAATTAGGCCCAGGCCCACATCGTGAAAATCGGAGGGGAGGGGGGAGGGGGACGAGACTTGCCGTAGGATGAAGTGGGAGCACGGATGGGAGCATGGGGAGGGAGCAGGCAAGCCGGATCCGGGGGAGGGGGCTGATTAGTTTAGAAAGGAAATTATGTAGATAGATTGCGTAGGTCTAGCATTATTGTTATTAAAAACATGTCCTTCTGTGTTCTTGATACGAGGCACACTTGACCCAAGATTGATTACCGTCATAATATGTGGATCTTGAGCATGTTTCGTGTTGGATAGATAGATATACATCCATGCTTACAGTTTATTTTTGACCTTGGAAGTAACTTTTGCCAAGCGGAATTGAGGGGTAGAAAGTTGAATTTTATGATAAATATGGGGTCAACACAAGTTCCTCATCTTCTATTTTTACTTGGAGACACCAAGCGTCACCAAGAAGGGGTTGGAGCTGGATGGTTTTATTTGAGATGACACCGGCATCATTGTCGGTGCGACGTCACCGCAATCCTAAAACCTACTCCCTCCGTTCTTAAAACAGTGTACTTTCAACTTCGTTGGAGGGTCAAACTATCTCAAAATTTGACCGAGTTTGTGCAAAAATATATCAATGTTTGTGAAATCAAATAGATATATGATGAAGATATATTTTCATGAATCTAATGCTACTAATTTGATGGCCCAAATGTTGGTGTATTATTGTATAAATCCTGTCAAACATAAAAAAAGTTTGACTTTTCAACAAAGTTTGAAGTACACTTTTTCAAAGACGGAGGGAGTACTACACAAAGAATGAGAGACGAGAATCCCTTCCCGTCTACCTCACAGCACAGGGCAACAGTCGGATCCGAAGGGGCGAGGAGATTGATCTGGCGTGGCGGCTATGATCTTGTTTGTAAGGAAACAAGAAGTCGAGGGTGATGGCTGCAAATTGTTAGGGACTTGATTGCAAGATTATGTTGTTTGTGAGGATGCAAAAAGAATTGTTTGTATGAGAAAGCGGTCGAGGTTGATGCATGTACGTACACCGGTACGGTTGAACACTCGAACTTGAACAGCAGCAGAATTAGCTAGCGTGTAGTGTGAGCACTTGAACATGTATGGTCAAATACATGATTAACATTATTTTTAATATATTTTTAATGTCTACTTTTCTCCATACACATTTTTCATTTTTATATACATCAGGAACATTTTTTTATACATGTTAGCATTATTTCAAATATATATTTTGATGTCTATTTTTCTCATGTAAGTTTATATTTTTGTACATTGCCTTAACATTTTTCAAATCATGGATTTTTACTTCTTTAAATAATTTTTAAGTTTTGAAATATATGTGTTTCAAACTTGATCATAATTTTGAAATTTAATTATGATTTTCAAAATATAAACAAAATGGGAAAAATGTGCATGACATCATCATTACGTCAGCCAAACAAAAGGTACTGGGCCAGACCACTAACCGGCTACCCGAGGGGAGGCCCACTACTGTGTAGGAGATCTCCTAGTCGGTGCCTATAGTGTGTGTTGAAGAACTTTGTTAGTGTGGGCATGTCTATTTAGATACGGAAGATAGGCAAAATAAGCAAAGTAAACATTGCCTCCTCTTCCATTCCATTATTTATACAAGGAGAAATGATGTTAGTCAACTGCTAACATTTCTAGAGACAAGCATAGATAGAGCAAGAAAAGGGAGCAAAATATAGCACAATTATGTTTAGTAAGGCAAGCAACATGCATGTCTACTTCTCTCTCTGAAGCCACCGCCACCATCCAATCTTTCTGACCCGTTGATGTTTTGAGAAGGCGCCTTCCTTGGAGAAACTCGCTGCTCGACAACTAGGACTGGCCATATGACAGGCAAACATGATAGCCGACTTGGGTCCCAAGCGGGGGAGGGTGCAAAATATAAAAAATATACTAGTAACCACTATACTATTATCCATTACATCCAAAGAATACCAAAGATATTAAAAAAAACTCTATTCGCAAGGGCAACTCTACACAACTGACTAATATCAGTATTAGTAAAAACAACCCAATTTGACCGTGATAGTTTTGTTGTGAGAGACTCGCAGGAGATCTTGTATAAAGCCTATGAATAATCAAATTGTATGCACACAAAAGTAAGTTTGGCACCCTTTTTATGTTAGTCGTCGATTATTTTAAGAGATGTATTTTAATTCCAAGTAAAAACATGCACATGTAGTCAACATATCACTAATCCCAAAATTCAAGACCTATGTACCAATGGCACAATTTATATCCTTGAAGTTTCCATAAATATAATTAACCAATAGAAACTGCAAACCACTACTAAGATATTGAATAGACGTTGCACTTTAAAGATATCTACACTGTAATGATATTAGTATATATAGGGACACATGTAGACACACAGAAATACATAAATATACACTACATGAGTTATGTAATTATTAAAGTTTAATCATTTTTATTACAACATACAATTCAAATTTTGTGGAAACAAATTTATCCATAATAGAAGTCACAATTGTATAGAAAGAATAATAATTCTTATTTAACAATTTTGCATTGTTAATTATCACAACTAAGTATTAAAAATGATACTCAGTAAGAACATATTATAATAAAAATAAATTGAAAACAAGTATAAAAGTTTTGTATAAAGATATTTGTTTTATTTCGCCAATTTACTCGCATGATAAAAATAAAATAGCATCAAAAAAACTTTATCAATATGTAATGCAACAATTACTAAACTATAATTGGTCTGTCGCTCAAACATTTGCGGTGCAGCCTTACTCTTATTTTCAAAAGATGCTTACATATGCCTTTGGAGGAATAACTTCAAGCAGATTAAAGAAAAAAAAACAGTATTGCCACAAGCATAGAACCTAACATAAGGGAACTCAATAAAACCTGGAAGATAAAAAATAATCAAAACTAACCAAATTGTACCTGTGTAATTTTCGCAACTCACACAAGAAGAAGATACACCAGATTGTAATTCATGTGATGAAGGCTTTTAAAAATCATTATGCAACACGAAAAATCTTAGTGTAAGCCTAGTACTAATATAAGGAAAGGAAACACAATAGTAAATTGGTAAGTTAACAGTACAATCGTTGTCAATTTTTAAATGTACATTGTTTGAACAGAAAACAAAAGAACAGAAAGGGGAAAATTAGCACACCTTCAGATGAGAGGAGGCATAGAGGCGAGCGTAGCAACGTGGCATAGATTCAGATGGAAAACAAGGAGAGCAAGGGTTACAAATGAGAAAAGGGTCTTGGCGAGAGGAGGATTATGAATGAAAATTAAAATAAGTTAAGATTTGAGATGGAACACAGCAACAACATGGAAGAAACAAGCTCAGAAGAATGCAAGAAGAGAAACTAAAATCACCTTCTTCAGATTGATTCGTGTCGTTCTTTCTGCTCAAAGAGTAAATATCTCAAACGAGAATTTCTTGTCATGCTCCCTTTTAGACTGGAATTGGAAGGGAAAGGGTTAGATAAAGGTGTTACAGCTCTCCAGTGTCCCTACACCCTCATGAATAGTAAATTCAAAACCAATTGAAAACAAAATCAAAAAAGTCTGAAACTTTGGGACATCACACATGATCAAACTTTCGATGATCTTGCAAAGTTTATGCCACAAATAACATTCATGGAGCACTCACCGGAAAATCAAAAATCACTGCGCAAAAGTGCACACAAAGACGAGACCTCCTAGTCAGCGCCACGAAGCAAACTGACTCTCACCCCCAGCAGCAGCATGGGTTGGCCCGTTAAAGAGCACCAAATGTTTGAAATAAGAGACTGATCCATGTTGACTGCTATACGTCTCCAAAGTATCTATAATTTTTTATTGTTCCATGCTATATTATATTCTGTTTTGGACATTATTAGGCTTTATTTTACACTTTTATATTATTATTTGGACTAACCTATTAACCGGAGGCCCAGCCCAGAATTGCTGTTTTTTTGCCTATTTCAGAGTTTCGCAGAAAAGAATATCAAACGGAGTCCAAACGGAATGAAACCTTCGGAACGTGATTTTCGGAACGAACGTGATCCAGAGGAGTTGGACCCTACGTCAAGACATCAACCAGGAGGGCACGAGGTAGGGGGGCGCGCCTACCCCCCCCCCCCGGGCGCGCCCTCCACCCTCGTGGGCCCCACGTTGCTCACCACGTACTTCTTCCTCCTACATATACCTACGTACCCCCAAACTACCAGAGACGGAGCCAAAACCCTATTTCCACCGCCGCAACTTTCTGTACCCGTGAGATCCCATCTTGGGGCCTTTTCCGGTGCTCCGCCGGAGGGGGCATTGATCATGGAGGGCCTCTACATCATCTCCAAGGCCTCTCCGATGAAGTGTGAGTAGTTTACCTCAGACCTTCGGGTCCATAGTTATTAGCTAGATGGCTTCTTCTCTCTTTTTGGATCTCAATACAAAGTTCTCCCCCTCTCTTATGGAGATCTATTCGATGTAATCTTCTTTTGCGGTGTGTTTGTCGAGATCCGATGAATTGTGGGTTTATGATCAAGATTATCTATGAACAATATTTTGAATCTCCTCTGAATTCTTTTATGTATGATTGGTTATCTTTGCAAATCTCTTCGAATTATCAGTTCGGTTTGGCCTACTAGATTGATCTTTCTTGCAATAGGAGAAGTGCTTAGCTTTGGGTTCAATCTTGCGGTGTCCTTTCCCAGTGACAGTAAGGGCAGCAAGGCACGTATTGTATTGTTGCCATCGAGGATAAAAAGATGGGGTTATATCATATTGCATGAGTTATCCCTCTACATCATGTCATCTTTCTTAATGCGTTACTCTGTTCTTCATGAAACTTAATACTCTAGATGCATGCTGGATAGCGGTTGATGTGTGGAGTACTAGTAGTAGATGCAGGCAGGAGTCGGTCTACTTGTCGCGGACGTGATGCCTATATACATGATCATACCTAGATATTCTCATAACTATGATCAATTCTATCAATTGCTCGATAGTATTTGTTTTACCCATCGCAATACTTATGCTACCTTGAGAGAAGCCACTAGGTGAAACCTATGGCCCCGGGTCTATTTGCCATCATATTAATCTTTCAACACTTTGCTATTTCTATTTCTGTTTATTTTACTTTGCATCTTTATCATAAAAATACCAAAAATATTATCCTATCATCTCTATCAGATTTCACTCTCGTAAGTGACCGTGAAGGATTGACAACCTCTTTATCGCGTTGGTTGCGAGGTTCTTGTTTGTTTGTGTAGGTGCGAGGGACTCGCGCGTGGACTCCTACTGGATTGATACCTTGGTTCTTAAAACTGAGGGAAATAATTATGTACTTTACTGCATCACCCTTTCCTCTTCAAGGGAAAACCAACGCAGTGCTCAAGAGGTAGCAACTGCTCACTCTTTGACCTACTAATAGGTGCCACAGTAACTAATACCCTAGTAGATCGATGACCATTGAGTCAAAAAAATACAGAGAATTCAAAAAGAAATTCACAAAATTTGAACAAGTTCGTAAATGTGAAAAAATTCATGAAAGGAAAAGTTTGCAATTTTGGGAAAATCGCCAAAAATTGAACACAAAGTTCACAAATTTGAAAATCTCATGAAAATGAAAAACAAACATGATTTCAAAAAATTCACAAAATCAAATCAAAGTTCATGAATTTTATTTCCGCAAAACAAGTTCACAAATTTCAAAACAGTTTGCGTATTGAATTCACGAAAATGAAAGAAAGATCACGAATGTAAGAAAAAAGATTCGAATTTTAAAAACGTTTCCCATTTTGGGAAAATTGGATAAAGGAAAAAACCAAAAAAAACTTGTGTCGGAAACCGAAGGAGAAACCGCCAGAAAAAATACTTTTTAGGCAAATAATGTTACATGGACTGACGCTTTTGTACCTAGTTTCTTTCTTTAGTGAGGGGTGTGGCGCCATTGACGAAAGTCCCTATATGTGGCGCTTGAGGAGCCAAAATAGGAATTGGCTCATGGTATGCTCGCCCACTATGGGCACTGCCTGGAGAGCCGGCCTATCAGAGGTTGCACGTGGGATTGGGGCACAAATTAACGAAGCTTCCAATAGCTTCCATCTTGTTTGGGGAAGGTCTGCAACCTTCCGTCGTTTTTTTTCTCTCAACTTTTTTCTGGTTTCGGTTTTGGTCTGTTATTTTGTTTTAAATTCCTTTTCTATTTTTATTTTATCTTGGTGGGTTGTTGTACCTTTTTTCAATAATAAAAAAATGTTCGAAAATTTCAAATTTTTGTTTCGAGTTCTCCAATTTTTTCTGAAATTTCAAAAAATGTTTCACATATCCAGAAATGTTTGAAAATTCAAATTACTTGTATAAATGTTCCAAATTTCAAAAAATAATCACAATTTTCAACTATTATTTTGAATGCAAGAACTTGTTTCACACTTTCTATCATTGTTTCTAACTTGCGAATATTTTCCGAAATTCTGAACATTTTTTAATCCACGAAACAAACTTGAACTCTGCGTGAACATTTTCTGACTACATGAATTTTTGTTCGTGGACATTTTCTGAATTCACAAACATATTTTGTTGCAGAGTGTTTTTCATATCCCCCAACCTTTTTTGAACTCCGCATGAATATTTTTTTCAATTCATGAATTATTTTGTATTTGCAAACATTTTTTGGAATTAGCAAATAATTTCTGTTTTGGCAAAACAATTTCGAACTCATGACATTTTTTGGTATGCATGATTTTTTTAAATATGAGATTATTTTATAAAATTTGTGAACATATATTAAACCTATATAAAACCAATCAATATGTATCTTTGACGGTAATAAAACCGACCTATGTAAAATAAATAGGTGTAAAACATAATAATAGTAATATAATAAACTACACTACGTGTGGCACGCTGGCTCGCTTGGCCAGTCCATCTAGCAACGTTGAGAGCGATGTATCACTTTTGCGTGAGGCATAGTTGGTCCAATGGAATATATGTCACTCGAGTTGTCACTAGAAAGATAAAATTGCTTTAGTGTAACATAAATAGTTTAAAATACTGCAGTTAGTTCTTGGGGAGGCGGTGTTTTTGTTCGTTTCCTTGGTGAGTTGTGATGGGTGTTAGGTCCCAGTTTCATGATGTGATTGAGCAGGTCCTTTGACGGTGCTGGCAAAAATATCAGTTTGTAACATGGTTTCGACCGAGCAGGTCCTTCAACGACCGCGTCATCTCAACTCACTTACATCTTTCATCGGAAAAAAATACCCGCTCGCATCTTCTTCTTTTTTGGCCCTAAGGGAATTGTTGAACCTAGAGCAGTGGTTCCCATGTTAGATGCAGGACCAAACAAATGTGCGTTTAGTTCTCAAAAAACAACAAACGTGCTCTTTTCGAAAACTGTCTTGTAAATAGTGTATATATTGGTAATACATGGCAGCTTAGCTCGCGGAGAAGAAAAAAAGAATGGAAAAATGACCACGGCCAGGGGACATTGCTACAGTTGCATGTCCACTTTCAGTGGCTACAGCAAACTTTCAGTGGTTCCGTAGACGTGCGTGCATCACATGTACAGTCACGGTCGGTCTCTGTTAATTGCCGGAGTTCTACAAGTCACTATTAATTAGTTGTTACAGTAGTAGCCACAGGCATCGGCAAATGGCTGGCACCATGGAATTGTCTAATCCTAGTGCCCTTGCCTTCTGGCTGAGGAAGAGCGCGATGGAGGGAACAACACGTATACCCCGGCTTGACGACCGGGCTGAAAGTTTGGTCGAAATAAAGGTTCAAAGCGATCGAGGGTACCGTCCCGCTAGAGCTTGAGGCGAAAAATCACGACGTTGAGTTTGGCTACTGCGGCGGTAGGTTAAATCAAATGGTTACTCCTTTTGTTGTCGGAGGAAATACGCAAACTAATGTTTGAACGATGTTTTAAATGTTTACCCAATTGACTAATAACACCTCTAAGCAATTGGAAGAGAATACAAACTAATATGAAATCTAGTCGCTCAAATACGCGGTTGTTTTCGTATCAGTACGTCTCCAAGTTTTAAATGTTATGTATGGGACTAGAAATATGAACTAGTTTCTGGTACGGAGTACACCTACTATGTGGCTCTTAGTTTGATTTGGATTGCTGAATCACTTTTACATCAAGTAAAATCATATTCCGTGCAGGGCTGGTAATAAGAACCCATGGCTGCAATCTAAACACTTCCTTTCACTTAACCACTTGCCTACCCAACATTAATATTGATTGGATGAGATAACAAGAGAACAACATATAACTAAAGCAAGCAAGAGAGGCGGCGTCTCATCTCTATGTACCTTCGTATTCCTATATATCTAGCTAGCTAAGTCCTGTCTCTATCTAAATTTTGTTTTCCTATATATCTTGCAACATGACAAGATAACAGCACCGTCTTGTCTGTATCGGCCTACATACTCCTCTCGTGGCTAGCTAAGTCCCCAGGGCCCCCAATAAATCATCAGTTGTTAGATGAATGAATGCAAGGATTATTCATCCACCACACGTCAAAATTATGCATGGTTCTATGTGAAAATGATGCATGGACGACTCCAAGCAAAGTCAGTAAATTTCATTGGTTTTCTCACGTTTATATGGGACTTGTATTGGCAAGTTGCCTAACTTGTTCCCGTATGAGTCACTTCCTTTTATCAGTAAACTAAATTGAAACTAAAAGATGTTATTCTATCTACAATATAGTCAATTAAGGGCATTGGTACTACCCTGAAAGAAGTAAAAAAAAGGAAAGGAAACCTCATAAAAAATGATTTAAAAACTTGCACATATGCATAAATCTTACAATATGCAAGAACAACCATGCAATAATGTAACTTTCATAGAATAGTATGATATGCACACAAATTGTAAAACTTTCATGTATATGTCGAGTGTTCGAACAACAGTTAGCGATTGACCATCCCTTTGACATGTTAAAGATTAACTGCATCTCATGTCGGAGAGGCAGAAACGACAAATTTTGACCTATGGACGAAACAATATCACAAAATAAACCGTTGACAAAAAAAATTCATCCGGCTGACCCTTTTGTGTAGTGCCCGACAGCTAGGCGTCACACTACACTTGCAGCGCCAGACTGACAGGCGCTACATGTGTGGCCAGCATTAGTGTAGAGCCTAAATCTCAGGCGTTACACACTGACTTAACATTTTTCAGGCAGCCCGGGGTGCTACACTGGCCAAGCGTGTAGCGCCTGTCAGTCAGACGCTGTACAGTGTAGTGTGGCGCCTAGCTGTCGGGCGCTACACAAAAGACTCAGTCGGGTGAAAAAAATTCGCCAAACGGTTCATTTTGTGATATTGTTTCGTCCACATGTCAGAACAGTGATTTTTGCCTGTTGGAGATGTTACCCCCATTTCTCTATCTCTCCCTCACACACACACACACACACACAAGAGCACGCATACACAAAGAGAGAAAGACTAAAACAAAGGAAAAGATTGACTCGAACAGAAGCAAAATAACATGCAACTAAGAAATAAAAAAACTACATTTATTAGCCTTTTTATCTCACGGTGTGGCAACGTGCCCAACACGAAACTGTCCTGGCTTTTACATGCATCCCGTCTAGCTTACATACCATATGCAAACTCTTTCCTAAACTGAATTGAAATTCAGCTTGAACTGAATACATCTAGGACCCTATAAAGATGCAATCTAAGACACATCACTACTAGGTTAACTATAATCTATCGTACACATACAAAATTTAGGTTGCACTGTACATGCAGTTAGAATACACACATTTAGACGGTGTCTAGCAGTCGTTGCCTATCTCAGGATCCATGCGCACACGTGCGGATAGCGGCTAGGGGTTTCCTGCTATGAACTCTACCTTATGGGCACGTGCCAAGCCACTTTCATTTTAATCAATACTTTGGCAGACGACATGACAAAAATGTTATTGATGTCTTGGTGGCACAGAAATGTTTCTAGAGATTGACAGTCATTTTTGGTTCGCTCCAACACTTCAACACTATATATGGATCTATGGTACCCTTCCAACAGTTCCATTATTCGCTCTCTCCATTCTGTCTAAGAGCAACTTCATGTGTTACTTTGTTGGTAATATTGTCTATGTCATCAACCAATAAGCCATCATTCAATTATTCGAATAGAGCGTGTCTAAGTTGTCCTATAGAAGGTGAGAGAAAAGTATAAATTTACTCTCTATTTATACCTCACAGCTTGTGCAAGATTTTCTGGTTAACATACATATATACAACCTTGATTTTTTTAACTTGTTTATTTTTGTGCTGCATCATTACATGTAGCCATTGGAGATGACCTAAACGACACATCGAAGCAACAACACTGTGACTTTGCGTCTTTTCTACATGCCACTCACATTAATGGAGGAAAATTACAGTACAACTCTGTTGATTCTGAACGTTTCTAGTCGCCCATCAAATAGCCATTTCATAGATGGTAGCATGTGTTAGAATAAAATATGGAGTGCATATTGTTTTTTTAGAGAAACAGTACATGTGCAGGTTCTCACAGGTGCACACACTCACATCTACGAGCGCATGCATGCACACCCATCCCTGTGAGTATCTCCAAGAGACCGAGGCGATGAGTCTTGAGATTGACGAAGTCACCATATGTGAGTTATTGTTGTTGGGAACATCACTTACCACTGAAAAAATAAAGTCGTTAAATCCTGAAATAAATCTAGGAATGTGCGAGCACCTCGCACCGATAACATATCTATTTTAGATAAAATGCACAAGGGGTGCTCGGATTTAAATTAATAAAGCAGTACCAACACCAGCCAACTCGAAACTCCACACCAACCTGCCCACAATCCGGAGATTAGTGGGAGAACTCTTCGAAGACGCCTTTGAGAAGGATAACGACGCCCATGGTTTCGTCGCCGCCGTCATCGCCCCTTGTCAAAGACTTAAGCTTTCACCCAGAGTGACCCACAACAGCCCCACCAGACCTTGGAAGACGGCCAGGCACACCAATAGCCCCAAGGCCAAGGCCCGCGCTACCTGTGACCCTTGTGTAATACACTATAGTACACATTCGCAAGTTGCAGTACATGTTCTTTTTTAGTAAGCTAATTTTATCATCCTTTTTTAAGCTAATCCCATGTGTATACCTAGTAGGAGGTACAACGACTCCAAATTTGAGCAGATCATTATAACTTTTAGGAACAGGACAACATGCAGGCCTAATCCTGTTGTCTTCTTGGTTGACGATCAAATCCCAAACAGTGAACGTCTTCGTCACATGGTTCAATGAAGATATGCCACATGGTTCAACGAAGATATGCCACAATGGTTCATCAGTATGAAACTAATTTATCAATCAGATGTGGCTAATCGGTTATTGTTGGCTACATTTCAACAATTTATGAGAGAAGACATGCACATGGTCCTGTAGATAATGAAGATGATAACGGGGAACTCGTGACATGTCATGTCCAGACTTGAACCAACGAGCAGCACGCCCTTTCTCCAACCGATTTTCCACACATAGAATTGATCATAGACCAGAGATCTATAAATAGCGGCACTTGTTGGCGCCATAATCTATCCGGCACCAAGATTGATCCGACCATGCCTATACTGAGAATGAGAGCCTCGGGGGTGGCGGCCATCCTGGCTGTGGTCCTGGCGGCGGCGCTCGCCACGGCGGCCCGCGCCCAGCAGTGTGGCTCGCAGGCCGGCGGCGCGACGTGCCCGAACTGCCTCTGCTGCAGCCGCTTCGGTTACTGTGGCAGCACCTCCCACTACTGCGGCGCCGGCTGCCAGAGCCAGTGCAGCGGCTTGCGGCCCCACCCCCTCCCGGACCCAGCCCCGGCGGGGGCGTGTCGTCCATCATCTCCAGGGACATCTTCGAGCAGTTCCTGCTCCACAGCAGCCAATGCTTCAGATGCCGGCGGGTTCTACAACGTACGACGCTTCCTGGCCGCCGCCGCCGCGTTCCCGGCCTTCGGCACCACCGGGAAGCACCGAGACGCGGAAGCAGGAGGTGGCAGCCTTCTTCGGGCAGACCTCCCACGAGACCACCGGCGGGTGGCCACCGCGCCCGACGGCCCCTACTCCTGGGCTACTGCTTCAAGCCGGGAGCTGGGTTCACCGCCCGACTACTGCCAGCCATCGTCAGAGTGGCCCTTGCGCGCAAGGAAGGCAGTACTACGGCCGCGGCCCCATCATGCTCTCCTGGAACTACAACTACGGCCCCTGCGGGCCGCGCCATCGGCCGAGGACCTGCTCAACAACCCAGACCTTGTGGCCACCGATGCCACGGTGTCGTTCAAGACGGCGTGTGGTTTCTGGATGACGCCACAAGGCAAACAAGCCGTCCTCACCACGTCCGTGATCAACCGGCCAGTGGACACCGACGGCCGCAGACAATGCGGCGGGAAGGGTGCCCGGGTACGGCGTCATCACCAACATCATCACAGGGGCTCGAGTGCGGCAGGGGGGCAGGACAGCCGTGTTGCCGACCGGATCAGGTTCTACCAGCGCTACTGCAACATCCTTGGCGTCGGCTACGGGAGCAACCTCGACTGCTACAAACCAGAGGCCCTTCGTCGAGGGGCTTTTGATCCAGCAAGTGACGCAGTAACAACATACTACGATCTAAATCTAGCGTCAGTCCTCGATGCATGCCTGTGTGCAATGTGATACTGATAAATAATCTCGAGGAGTAGTCTATAAGTAAATAAATGGATGAATAAAGTTGCCGTTGTGTGTGAGCATCGCTCCACCCGATCACAGGTTCTTTATTGAAAACATGTCTTCCATGTATGCATAACTCTAGCCAAGTAGGTCTATACCTGGTCACAAAGCAAACAGCGAAAATTTCAGAGAATTAAACAAAAAAATTGTGCAAGTAATATGAAAATTAGAGAAAAAAACTTGTACCTGACAGCAGTAACAGTACAAGTTGTAACCCTTTAATCCTTACTCAGGTGTGAAGTTTGATAGAAATTAGCACAAGAGGGGGAGCTTCACAGGAAATCGAGGACATGGTGCAGCTCAAAACATTAAAGCACAGTTAAGGCCAACCAAACGCATAGCAAGCCATAAGGAAATCTGCAGGACTTGGCAAAATAATAAGAAGTTCCAATGGAAATATTAACATAACAATCCGATCAACCAACATCATTTAACATAACAATCCGATCAACGCGCATTATTAAGTACAATTGGCAAATTCTCAACAACCAGTTACTGGGAGTCACTCACAACATCTATCATACATAACAAACTCAAGTTCAGCAGCAATTTATCGGCAAGCGCAGCAAACCCAAGGCCCGTTCTGGCAACGCGGAAGGAAACAAGAACAGCAGCTAGTGGCCAGCAGCAATTTTCTCTGAGTTGTGGCTTCAGGGAGCAATCTCCTTGTCCTTGTCACTAGTTTGCGGCTCGGTGGATATCGGCGAGTAGCCCGGTGCGGTGGGGGAGTAGCTTGCAGTGGGGCTGCATGCTCAAAAGTGATATCATCAGAAGAGCTAACCAATGGTGTGCTTCCATCAAGGGCAGATCGACGAGATAGATAAGCCTGATTACGCACTTAATTTAATTACCTGTAGTTTGGAGAAGTTGGGGTGTAATCTGGGCTAGGTCCTCCAGATCCTGAGGTAGTGATCGGGCTGCAGCATGCACGCAGTGAGTTAGGCAACCCATTGTATTTGTCACAGCAACAGGTGTTCTTTAAGTTGAAACAAGGAGGATGATCAACTGAAATTCGGCTCACCTTGTGGGGCTGTATGACGGGCTTGGTTGCGCATACGACGGTGAGGTGGGCGAGTAGGACGGTGAGGTCGGGCTGCAGAAACAGATATGTGAGCACAAATAAGCACAAGTATTTTGCTTCGAGCATCAACCGATAATAAGGCCAGGGCTATCCACTTTACGGAAAAGAAAACTAAAAATGTATGAATAGAATACCACCAGAAAGTCTATGAACAGAAGTTACAGAATTACCTGTAGTTTGGAGAAGTCTGACTGTACGGGCTCATCATCCTTGGCTGCTTGGAGAATAGATATTTGAAGGACTGTACTTGGCCGAAGAAGGGCTGTAGCTCGGTGAAGTAGGGCTGTAGCTCGGTGACGTTGGGCAGTAACCAGGCGATGACGGACTGTATGCAGGTGATGTTGGGCTGTACGAGGGCGATGTCGGTTTGTATGAAGGCGACGTCGGGCTATAAGTTGGCGATGTAGGGCTGTATGAAGGAGATGTGGGGCTGTATGATGGCGACGTCGGGCTGTATGAAGGTGATGTCGGGCTGTATGAAGGAGATGTCGGGCTATAAGATGGCGACGTTGGGTTATAAGATGGCGACGACGGACTGTATGCAGGAGAGGTCGGGCTGTATGCAGGAGATGTCGGGCAGTATGCCGGAGAGGTTGGACTGTAGCTTGGCGAAGTGGGGCAGTATGCCGGAGAGGTTGGACTGTAGCTAGGAGATGTGGGGGCTGTAGCTCGGAGATGTCGGAGAGTATGACGGACTGGTTGGAGAGTATGATGGACTGCTCGGACTGTAGGAAGGAGAGCCAGGCGTATATGATGGTGATGCAGGGCTATAGCTGGGCGATGCGGGGCTGTATGACGGAGAAGTGGGGCTGTAACTGTGTCCTGGCCCTGGCTGAACACCGGAGAAGATGGACTGTAACCCCCAGAGGACGGGCTGTAGTTCGACGGCATGGGCGAGAACGCCATGCCGCCAACATACGGCGAGAACTGAGCTTCTGTGAGGGGGAAGCCCGGAAATTCGGGGCTCAGCAATGGCGACATCATTCCATCATGGTACGGTGTCCCGGAGGGTGAACGCGCCGGTGTGACACCATAGTCCAGACTGTCAATATAGCTCGGGAGTTGGAGCTCAATGGCCTGCTTCAGCATCTGGTCATTCAGATACAATCCACACCCTCCTGTACCAATAGGAGCAAGCTGGCCAAGCATAATGTTCTCGGTGACACCTCTCAGGTAATCGGATTCCGCATATACAGCAGCATCAAGCAGGATATCCACCGTCTCTTCAAAAGAACATCTCATGAGGGGCCCTGTGTCGTTACGATTTATGCCGTGCCTGGTAATCGCCATCAGGTGACCTCTGTACGTCATCGTATCGCAGAGAATGGCCAGATGCCGTAGTTCACATAAGACCCATCAAAAGATATCACCACCCTCAACTCATCCAAGAGGGACCTGCGGACAGCCTCGATGCCAAGAACTTCAATCACTTCAATCAAATGATTACTTGTTGTCCTAGAAGGATCAACGTCCTCATGACACATGACGGCCAAGAGGTTTACACCTTCTGTATCAAGCATCCACTCCTCTTCTCCTTTGAAACCTTCCTTCTCATCAAATTTATTCACCTTCCCCTTTTTGATGAAGACCTTGTTAATATCTGGAATGCTCGAAGGGCCATCTCAGTCAACATGTTCCCCTCAATCTTCTTGAGGAAGACGTCGTCCTCGGCAGATTCACCCTGTGCCTCTCCTCCTTTCGGAGGAGCTTCGTCGTTTGCAATGCGGACACGAAGGATGAGCTTATCTGCGTTGTCATCGTTGAATATGCATGACAAGTCGTCATCAAACTCATGATTGATCTTCTCTGCAATATCAGCCATGCTCAACTTCTTATCAACCATCATCTCGCGGTTCAGTTCAATACGCAGCAGCCAAGGAGACATCTTATCTGGGTCGACATCCTCATCAGGCATCTCATAGTATGACCTGACAAAGTCCACATCCTCAGGAATGAGGGTTCCTAGAGGATCAGGATCATACCATATCTCAGTGGCATGGGTCACACTTCGTAGCGTGGTGTACTCCAAGGCACACTGGACATTCTTGGCCAATTCTTTCCTGCTGTTCACGAGGGGATTCTATGGTATGTCCCATTTCTCTTTGTAGGTAAAGATACCGTTGGCATATAATATCACCAGCATGTTTTCATAAACAAAATTAAAAATGTTGATTTTGGTCCAGATGGGTGTCTGCGCAATTTAGCCTTTCTGTTTCCTGCGTCCCTAGTTTAGGTGTGTGTTCAAGCAAAAAAGGTGGGTGTTGATGTTGTTATTGTGTCCTGGAGCCTCGAGTAAAGGGCAAGGACGCAATGCTTGTCTTTCTCATACTGCTCCAAAGAGTAACCGTGGCCTTCTCATGGAGAGTATGATGCCTTGTATAGGTAATTAGTATTATGTCCATGTTGTTGTTGGCTAAATGGTAATGGCACATCAGAATATACACACATGAGTGTATCATAACAATTGGCAGAGTCACCAGAATATATACACATTAAATCTATTGTTCTGTTTTCTCATTGTGCTGCATATGATTCTAACTCCACTATTTCTGTTTTTCTTTACCACCTTATCCAACATTGTAGATTCCTGTATTGATGCATGCCAACTATGAATATGATCTTGTATTAAGCTTTAGCTGGCTGTTAATTATGTTGTGCTAGCTGCTGACTAACCATGGCATGTGGCGGCTGGGTGTTTCTTTTAGGCGCAGGTGACTTGTACACGAAGTTGTACGACTAGCTAAATGGTCATGATTGGCGATGGAGAGCTTGCACCTTGAAGTTGGGATTTTCCAGTTATGTTAATTTCGTGATGGGGTAAGTGACGCTCCAGGACCATGGTTTGTGATGTGCTTGGTTTTAGTGGTCCTGATGTTAATTTGCTGCTACTCCAAATTTGCTTACATGCTTGATTAAATTTCATTGTTTGCCAATTAAGTTGCTTGCTTGATGCGCCAAGATTCAGTAGAATCTTGACTATCAATTGGTTTTGTTAGTTTCCTCCCAAGTTAAAGTGAAGTTGTTAGAAATAGGTGGCTGTTATCCAATTGGTTCAGTAGAATAAAAATTGATGGCTGACATGTGTTGTTTGCTATCTTTTATCTCACCTTATGTTGTTAAAGTTATCTTCTCTTGTCTAGGTTTTTGCTGTGGTAACTATTAATTTGGAAGATACAGTGATGGCCAATTATATGTATATATCCACACAACAAATATTCCATATTGTATTATGGTTATGCTACTAGTATCACCAGTAATTTCTAGCTCTAGCACCTTTGTCTTTCTTTACTGTCTTCATATGTACTGTTTGCTCAAAATTAAGTATAAGTTAGGCCACCATGTTAAGGATAACCTGAGAACAGTTGCTCTTGTATGTCTTTATTAAGGTTGGCTAGCCTTATAAATGTCGTTCTTCTTTCATCTATAGGACAATATCATGTATATGTTTTTGTGGTTTGAACTTTGTATATGTTCATTCAGTTTGAACACTGCATGACATGAAGTAGTTATTTTCTGTGTTTTTCTCAACTTGTTTTTGCTGTCACTTCATACATACTTAATTTGTACTTGAAGTTGTGGGTTAACGATGGTGCTTTTGTTCTACTTGAATGCACTGGTACCCCCATCATCGAGCGCATGGAAGCAACGGTGGCAAGATGGTCCGTGTGCGTCATCAAGCACACCATGGCGCTAATTCACCTCCTCACAGATGCCAACTCAATCCAGATCATCGCGATGCTATCATCCTTTGGTATCTCTCTTCGCTCCCTTTATTTCTCTCGTGAGTATGCGTGCTCTGACTAGTAATGTTAAATCTTGCCTGTTGAATGGTGGTTGCGGTAGTAGAATGGTATTGTTGTTTAGGCGCAATTTGTTGCAGTGAAGTTTTTTGCTCGACCCGCACATGTGCAATGCATATTCATATCGTGTCCCTGTTTTCTTGTATGAATGAGTATCTCATTTCATATTCATATCGTGTCTCTGTTTTCTTGTATGAATGAGTATCTCATTTTAGCTATCTAGAGAACAAAAAGTATGGTACTAGCTGAATTTGTGTCGTCAATCTAATATAAATAACTGTCATTTTTTGAATGGTCTCTTCTTGGTATATTGGTTCCAGTTTTTCTAATTCTATTCGGCTGATTTTTTTAACGCTAATTCTTCTCTGTTGATTCATCTAATAGGGTGACCGTGGAGGGCATATCACCGTTCTGTTAGCCCAGTCCTGACAGGAGCAGGTGCCTAGTTTACGATCGCTATCGAAGGAGCTCCATGCTGAAGAACATAGCTTGTAATCGTATCTTGTTATTACAATGTGGAGCTTGTAGTCGTGATTGCCTACTTTAAGAGATTGTAGCTAATTATTACACTTGTAGTGCTTCTGGTAGAGCTTGTATATGTTAGAGCTTATTACGTGTAGAGCTTGTAAAGTATATGTTAGAGCTTATTACCTGTTATTTGTACAATAGGAGCTCTGTACTGAATCTGGAGTATTACGTGTGTTTTTTGTTTGTGCCAATTTGAATACTGGTTATATTTTTCCTGTTAAATTGAAATATGAAGAATATGACCTTGCTAGCTGGGGCCCACTTACCAAAACCTGACAATTGGGACCCATTTGACTAGTGCAAAAAAAACTGAAGCTGTTGAGGCAAAAAGGCCATGGCCCAGAAATTAAAAAGGCCGAATAGTTGGGCCTGGCCCATATAGCTGACCGAAATTAATAAGAAAAAAATATATGTAAGGCTGAATTGTTGGGCTCAGCCCATGTAAAACACCAAATTGGACCGGGCCGATTCTAATTTACGACCTTTTCAATTGGTCGCAATTTTGCCACGTCGGATCCGACGTGGCCTTGGCAGACAGCCAGTGACCAAAACAAAATGTCGTTGGTTCAACGACCTTTTGTTTTGGCCGTAAACGTCTACGACCTTATCCCGAAGAAGGTCGTTAATTTTAGTTTACGATGGCCAACTTTTGACCATCTTTTTTTGGTCAAAAAAAGGTCACAGATGGAAAACAATGACCATTCAGTGACCAATAGTGATGGTCTCAAGTTGAAAGTATTTCTTGTAGTGCATTCATAATGGTTTTGTTCTTCTTTACAGGCTAATTACATGATAAATGCAATTGGAACGAAATGGTAGTAACACAGGAACTGACATAGAGCAGATGTTAGTTGATGAAACCACACACTCCAAGACCCTGCCATTATCACGTATTGAGGACATCACACGTAGTTTCTCCGAGGACCGGGAGATTGGAAGCAGTGGATTTGCAATGGTTTACAAGGTACTCCCTCCGTTCCAAAATAGATGACTCAACTTTGTACTTACAAAGTTGAGTCATCTATTTTGGAACGGAGGGAGTAGTATGCATAACGCAGGTGTTCTAGTATTAATCACGCTTGATTTGGAAACTCAAACATATGCTCATACATGTGAGTGATAGGGAATACTTGATGATAGCGCGGTCACCATGAAGAGGCTATCCAATGCTTTTATGGATGAAACACAATTTCATCGAGGGGTTGAATGCCTGATGCGGGTAAAGCATAAAAATGTGTAAGGTTTTTGGGATATTGTGCTGAAGACTACCAAAAACTGCTTTACTTTGAGTATAGACCTAAAGGGAGTCTCGATAAGTATATCATCGGTACGACCATGTATCGTATAAGCTTCTCTTTATTTTATATATTCATGTACTACAAATTGTAACATGCATCATTTGGTATTCAAAAGTTAATGCATCAAGTGTCTCATGTAATAAACCTAATTTCTCCTATCCCCTTTATAGATGCATATCCCGAGTGGGGAACATGTCATAAAACAATCTAAGGGATTTGTGAGGGTCTACAGTAGCTTCATGATAACCATATCATTCACTTGGACCCGAAACCCGCCAATATACTACTTGACGATAACATGCTGCCGATATCACCGATTTGAACTACCAAGATGTTTTGACGAAAATCAAAGTTGGGATATTACCAAAACTACAGTAGCAACAATGTAAGCTAACTCACTTATTGAAGCTCGGTAATTTGTCCTATGTTATTTATATTGCACTATCGTTGAACTCCCTCCGTTTTTGTTTACTCCTCATATTAGATTTGACTGAAGTCAAACTTTATAAAGATTGACCAAGTTTGTAGAAAACAATATGAACATTTACAGTAATAATTTTATATGATGTGAAAATATATTCAATGATGAATTCAATGGTATTGATTTGGTGGCGTATTTGTTAATATATTTTCTACAAACTTGTTAAAAGTATATAAAGTTTGACTTCAGATTAAGTTAATATGTGGAGTAAATAAAAATGAAGGGATTACATTAATTGACGGAACTTCATATTTTCATACAGTGGATATTTGGCACATGAACTTCGTGAACGGGATGTAATCACACGCAGTGCTGACTTTGTATAGTCTCGGTGTTATTATGATAGAAATACTGACTGGACAGAAGGGTTACTAATCTACTACGGATGTATGGAAAATATATTGCCACTGCTACAAACATAATAACTCAATATCATTTTTGGCTAAGAAGAATTGACTCCAAAATAATTGTCACGATTCGACTTCACATATTTCCATTACATTTTCGTTTGAGATTTGACATAATATCATTTATGGAGGAAGAACATCTAATAGTGGAAAGCACAAATTGGATGCAAAAGAATCAACACAACATATTACCTTTTATTTATTTTTGTTAATTTGATGCTTCATTTCTGAAAGTTCAATTTTACATGGTGATAGATCTGACTACTTGGGGCAGATTGTACTTTTCAGAAAGAAAAAAAGTGTTGTTAGTTTGATGGCTGAATATATATATTTTTTCGAAAAGGAGGATAACCTCCAGCCTCTGCATCAGTCGATGCATGCCATATTATTAAAAAGCGTAACAAAGTCTCACAATCCAAGTAAGCTAAAAAATTGCTGAATGTATATGGTTGGCATATACCATAAATATTTAAATTTCTTATATGAAAAGATGGAGTTGATACATTTGAATCATACCTCAAGACTACAAAATTTTGGGTACTTGAAAGTTGGAGTTGTGGGTTGGAGAGATCACAACGAGATACATTATGCGATCGAATATGAGAATGCTACGAGACAAATTTAGAGTCCAGAGACTTCAATCCTAAGAAGAGACCAGCTCGTGCATGTGATATTATTGACATGCTTCACAAATGTCTAGGTATATATCTTAAAAAATTAAGAGTTTCTTCCTTAAATTTTGAGATGCAATACATACCACATGCATCCTTGCACTAGAACCGTTTGAATTGCTACAGGTTGGGCTTTGGTACTTCAGGAACAGGGACAGGGGTTCCATGACGTTAGTTGCTTTACTCACATATCCCTATTTAGACACTAGGCCCTTTTCTAGATACTATATATATTCCATAATACTAGTAGTTTCAAGCGTGTGTCCTCCTCCATAGCCAAATCCAATACCAATAGCTTCTTCGATGACATTCACGACGATGGCCTTGGCCGCGCACCACGCCTCATTGAAGACGGCGGCATGGCAGTCGAGTAGACAAGTGAAGAAGTGTCGTCCGAGGCCGCCATCCTCCTCTGTAGCTCGTCGGGCAGTGCGGAGGCTACCATCCTCCTTTGTAGATCATCGGGTGGTGGGAAGGCCCCGTCCTCCACCGGAGCTCGTCCAGTAGTGGGGAGACCGCCATCCCGTGGTAGAGCATGGTGATCTTGCCAGGTTGCAGCCTCCTCCAGCTCGTCTGACCGCGCATGGGGCAGATCCGGGGATGATGTAGGTGGTGTCGGCGCCACATACATGGATCCGACAGGGGACAGACATGTGGGTACGGTCCGTGAGGTAGGTGCATGTTGGGCCGGCCTGGACTACGCCAAGGGGTTGGCATACGAGGTGGAAGGGCTGCTCATGTAGTGTTTGAAGAAATGCCAAGAAGAAAGGGAGAGGAGGAAGAAGAAGAAGACCAAGCCAATTTGCCTGCGTGGCATTTTTTCTACCAACTCAGCCTGATGGGTGGGCCCGGTCAATTAGTGACATCATCCAAATGCTTAGCATATACCATCAATGTTTTTTGCCACGGTTAATTTCTCAGTGTCATGCATTCTGCAATATTTTATAAAGTGGTGGTTTTTTGTGTTGTGTGACACAGATTGTGATGGTTGTGTGTTGATTTTACTCTATTGGCTAAGTACTATAAACAGCTTTTAAAAAAAAAATATCTTTGTTATGCCAATTTAGATCATTATAGTTTATGCTTCTTAGAAATGATGAATTTGTAAACATATAGTTTCTTGGTATTTTTCCAATCTAACAAAATGCAATTAGATACCTCTAATCCCGCAAAAAATAAAAAGACTAGATAGTTGTAAGATACTGAGTCAACAAATAAGGTATCTTGTCCACATACGAGTGGCAATGTAGAGTAGCCCAACAACATACAACCACATACAGGCTCTGCTCTGTGGCCAGAATTGAAGTTAGTGGTTGATTATTAGTGGCCCGAGCGTGAGAATTATTGGTCGATCTTATCGTACCCTACCCCGCTGCCTTGCCTGCTATGAGAATCAATGATCGATCTTATCTAGCAAGACATATTTCAGATTTTTTTTAGGCTAAAATTACAAGATTTTGCAATGCATTTTTGTTTGTAGGAGTCTCATAGTTTACGTTTCTTTGCAAGGATATCCCACCACGTCTTCATCGCGTATTCACTAATTTATCAGTCGAACGTGGTTGATCGGCCCATTCCGTCTATTTATGAGAGCAGACCTGGTCACATGGTCCTGCGTAGTAATGAAGAAGATAATGGAAATTTGTGGCGTGCCATGCAGCATAATTCAAACGATGATCAATGAGTGAGTACAATGGCGTTGCACGCACCTTTCTCCAGGCCCATTCTGCACCGATTTTCCACACACACGATTGATCTAGTTTTAAGGCACACCACGACTTTTCTCCACAGAAGGCCTATAAATGGCGGAACTTGGTGCCATAATCTATCAGGCACCACCCAAGATCGATCATGAAGCCATACATGCCCACGGTACTGAGACCCCCTAGGGTGGTGGCCATCCTGGCCGTGGTCCTGGCGGCGGCGCTCGCCACAGCCGTGAACGCTCAGCAGTGCGGCTCCCAGGCTGGTGGCGCGACGTGCGCAAACTGTCTCTGCTGCAGCAAATTCGGGTACTGCGGCAGCGGCGACGCCTACTGCGGTGCCGGCTGTCAGAGCCAGTGCAGCGGCTGCGGCCCCACCCCTCCCGGCCCCAGCCCCGGCGGGGGCGTGTCGTCCATCATCTCCAGGGACCTCTTCGAGCGGCTCCTTCTTCACCGCAATGACTGCCAAGAGGCCCGCGGGTTCTACACGTACGACGCCTTCCTCGCCGCCGCCGCCGCGTTCCCGTCATTCGGCACCACGGGGAGCACGGAGACGCGGAAGCGGGAGGTGGCGGCCTTCCTGGGGCAAACTTCCCACGAGACCACTGGCGGGTGGCCCGCGGCGCCCGACGGACCGTACGCCTGGGGCTACTGCTTCAAGCAGGAGCAGGGCTCGCCGGGAAGCTACTGCGAGCCAAAGCCGGAGTGGCCGTGCGCGTCGGGCAAGAAATACTACGGTCGCGGCCCCATCCAGCTCTCATGGAACTACAACTATGGCCCCGCGGGGCGTGCCATCGGGGTGGACCTGCTCAACAACCCGGACCTGGTCGCCGCGGACGCGACGGTGTCGTTTAAGACGGCGTTATGGTTTTGGATGACGGCTCAGGCGAACAAGCCGTCGTCCCATGCCGTGATCACAGGCCAATGGACCCCGTCGGGCACGGACAACGCTGCTGGTCGGGTGCCTGGGTACGGTGTCATCACCAACATAATCAACGGCGGGCTCGAGTGCGGTAGGGGGCAGGATGACCGTGTTGCTAACCGGATCGGGTTCTACAAGCGCTACTGCGATGTCCTCGGCGTTGGCTATGGTAACAACCTCGACTGCTACAACCAGAGGCCGTTTAACAGTGGGCTCTCGATGGGGCTTGCCACTGAGTGACAACATACTAAGACTGTGAGCGAGTCCTCCATGCATGGATGTATGAATGTGATCACCCATAAATAAGCTTGAGAAGTACTGTTTGGGTAAATTTCCCATTGTTGTGTGAGTATCTCTCGACTCGGTGTAGAGGTTGAGAATGTTGCATCTTTATTAAAAGGACTTTGCTACACCTACGTAATTTAGCTACGTAAGCTTATGTACTAGCTGATTTGGCCTATTTTCGTTGGATGACAAATTAGGCCCAGGCCCACATCGTGAAAATCGGAGGGGAGGGGGGAGGGGGACGAGACTTGCCGTAGGATGAAGTGGGAGCACGGATGGGAGCATGGGGAGGGAGCAGGCAAGCCGGATCCGGGGGAGGGGGCTGATTAGTTTAGAAAGGAAATTATGTAGATAGATTGCGTAGGTCTAGCATTATTGTTATTAAAAACATGTCCTTCTGTGTTCTTGATACGAGGCACACTTGACCCAAGATTGATTACCGTCATAATATGTGGATCTTGAGCATGTTTCGTGTTGGATAGATAGATATACATCCATGCTTACAGTTTATTTTTGACCTTGGAAGTAACTTTTGCCAAGCGGAATTGAGGGGTAGAAAGTTGAATTTTATGATAAATATGGGGTCAACACAAGTTCCTCATCTTCTATTTTTACTTGGAGACACCAAGCGTCACCAAGAAGGGGTTGGAGCTGGATGGTTTTATTTTGAGATGACACCGGCATCATTGTCGGTGCGACGTCACCGCAATCCTAAAACCTACTCCCTCCGTTCTTAAAACAGTGTACTTTCAACTTCGTTGGAGGGTCAAACTATCTCAAAATTTGACCGAGTTTGTGCAAAAATATATCAATGTTTGTGAAATCAAATAGATATATGATGAAGATATATTTTCATGAATCTAATGCTACTAATTTGATGGCCCAAATGTTGGTGTATTATTGTATAAATCCTGTCAAACATAAAAAAAGTTTGACTTTTCAACAAAGTTTGAAGTACACTTTTTCAAAGACGGAGGGAGTACTACACAAAGAATGAGAGACGAGAATCCCTTCCCGTCTACCTCACAGCACAGGGCAACAGTCGGATCCGAAGGGGCGAGGAGATTGATCTGGCGTGGCGGCTATGATCTTGTTTGTAAGGAAACAAGAAGTCGAGGGTGATGGCTGCAAATTGTTAGGGACTTGATTGCAAGATTATGTTGTTTGTGAGGATGCAAAAAGAATTGTTTGTATGAGAAAGCGGTCGAGGTTGATGCATGTACGTACACCGGTACGGTTGAACACTCGAACTTGAACAGCAGCAGAATTAGCTAGCGTGTAGTGTGAGCACTTGAACATGTATGGTCAAATACATGATTAACATTATTTTTAATATATTTTTTAATGTCTACTTTTCTCCATACACATTTTTCATTTTTATATACATCAGGAACATTTTTTATACATGTTAGCATTATTTCAAATATATATTTTGATGTCTATTTTTCTCATGTAAAGTTTATATTTTTGTACATTGCCTTAACATTTTTCAAATCATGGATTTTTACTTCTTTAAATAATTTTTAAGTTTTGAAATATATGTGTTTCAAACTTGATCATAATTTTGAAATTTAATTATGATTTTCAAAATATAAACAAAATGGGAAAAATGTGCATGACATCATCATTACGTCAGCCAAACAAAAGGTACTGGGCCAGACCACTAACCGGCTACCCGAGGGGAGGCCCACTACTGTGTAGGAGATCTCCTAGTCGGTGCCTATAGTGTGTGTTGAAGAACTTTGTTAGTGTGGGCATGTCTATTTAGATACGGAAGATAGGCAAAATAAGCAAAGTAAACATTGCCTCCTCTTCCATTCCATTATTTATACAAGGAGAAATGATGTTAGTCAACTGCTAACATTTCTAGAGACAAGCATAGATAGAGCAAGAAAAGGGAGCAAAATATAGCACAATTATGTTTAGTAAGGCAAGCAACATGCATGTCTACTTCTCTCTGAAGCCACCGCACCATCCAATCTTTCTGACCCGTTGATGTTTTGAGAAGGCGCCTTCCTTGGAGAAACTCGCTGCTCGACAACTAGGACTGGCCATATGACAGGCAAACATGATAGCCGACTTGGGTCCCAAGCGGGGGAGGGTGCAAAATATAAAAATATACTAGTAACCACTATACTATTATCCATTACATCCAAAGAATACCAAAGATATTAAAAAAAACTCTATTCGCAAGGGCAACTCTACACAACTGACTAATATCATGTATTAGTAAAAACAACCCAATTTGACCGTGATAGTTTTGTTGTGAGAGACTCGCAGGAGATCTTGTATAAAGCCTATGAATAATCAAATTGTATGCACACAAAAGTAAGTTTGGCACCCTTTTTATGTTAGTCGTCGATTATTTTAAGAGATGTATTTTAATTCCAAGTAAAAACATGCACATGTAGTCAACATATCACTAATCCCAAAATTCAAGACCTATGTACCAATGGCACAATTTATATCCTTGAAGTTTCCATAAATATAATTAACCAATAGAAACTGCAAACCACTACTAAGATATTGAATAGACGTTGCACTTTAAAGATATCTACACTGTAATGATATTAGTATATATAGGGACACATGTAGACACACAGAAATACATAAATATACACTACATGAGTTATGTAATTATTAAAGTTTAATCATTTTTTATTACAACATACAATTCAAATTTTGTGGAAACAAATTTATCCATAATAGAAGTCACAATTGTATAGAAAGAATAATAATTCTTATTTAACAATTTTGCATTGTTAATTATCACAACTAAGTATTAAAAATGATACTCAGTAAGAACATATTATAATAAAAATAAATTGAAACAAGTATAAAAGTTTTGTATAAAGATATTTGTTTTATTTCGCCAATTTACTCGCATGATAAAAATAAAATAGCATCAAAAAAAACTTTATCAATATGTAATGCAACAATTACTAAACTATAATTGGTCTGTCGCTCAAACATTTGCGGTGCAGCCTTACTCTTATTTTCAAAAGATGCTTACATATGCCTTTGGAGGAATAACTTCAAGCAGATTAAAGAAAAAAAAACAGTATTGCCACAAGCATAGAACCTAACATAAGGGAACTCAATAAAACCTGGAAGATAAAAAATAATCAAAACTAACCAAATTGTACCTGTGTAATTTTCGCAACTCACACAAGAAGAAGATACACCAGATTGTAATTCATGTGATGAAGGCTTTTAAAAATCATTATGCAACACGAAAAATCT
Source organism: Triticum aestivum (assembly GCF_018294505.1). Classification (NCBI taxonomy): domain Eukaryota; kingdom Viridiplantae; phylum Streptophyta; class Magnoliopsida; order Poales; family Poaceae; genus Triticum; species Triticum aestivum. The sequence continues at coordinate 653,325,761 of NC_057799.1, read as the reverse complement.
TAGTGTAAGCCTAGTACTAATATAAGGAAAGGAAACACAATAGTAAATTGGTAAGTTAACAGTACAATCGTTGTCAATTTTTAAATGTACATTGTTTGAACAGAAAACAAAAGAACAGAAAGGGGAAATTAGCACACCTTCAGATGAGAGGAGGCATAGAGGCGAGCGTAGCAACGTGGCATAGATTCAGATGGAAAACAAGGGAGAGCAAGGGTTACAAATGAGAAAAGGGGTCTTGGCGAGAGGAGGATTATGAATGAAAATTAAAATAAGTTAAGATTTGAGATGGAACACAGCAACAACATGGAAGAAACAAGCTCAGAAGAATGCAAGAAGAGAAACCTAAAATCACCTTCTTCAGATTGATTCGTGTCGTTCTTTCTGCTCAAAGAGTAAATATCTCAAACGAGAATTTCTTGTCATGCTCCCTTTTAGACTGGAATTGGAAGGGAAAGGGTTAGATAAAGGTGTTACAGCTCTCCAGTGTCCCTACACCCTCATGAATAGTAAATTCAAAACCAATTGAAAACAAAATCAAAAAAGTCTGAAACTTTGGGACATCACACATGATCAAACTTTCGATGATCTTGCAAAGTTTATGCCACAAATAACATTCATGGAGCACTCACCGGAAAATCAAAATCACTGCGCAAAAGTGCACACAAAGACGAGACCTCCTAGTCAGCGCCACGAAGCAAACTGACTCTCACCCCCAGCAGCAGCATGGGTTGGCCCGTTAAAGAGCACCAAATGTTTGAATAAGAGACTGATCCATGTTGACTGCTGATACGTCTCCAAAGTATCTATAATTTTTTATTGTTCCATGCTATATTATATTCTGTTTTGGACATTATTAGGCTTTATTTTACACTTTTATATTATTATTTGGACTAACCTATTAACCGGAGGCCCAGCCCAGAATTGCTGTTTTTTTGCCTATTTCAGAGTTTCGCAGAAAAAGAATATCAAACGGAGTCCAAACGGAATGAAACCTTCGGGAACGTGATTTTCGGAACGAACGTGATCCAGAGGAGTTGGACCCTACGTCAAGACATCAACCAGGAGGGCACGAGGTAGGGGGGGCGCGCCTACCCCCCCCCCCCCGGGCGCGCCCTCCACCCTCGTGGGCCCCACGTTGCTCCACCAACGTACTTCTTCCTCCTACATATACCTACGTACCCCCAAACTACCAGAGACGGAGCCAAAACCCTATTTCCACCGCCGCAACTTTCTGTACCCGTGAGATCCCATCTTGGGGCCTTTTCCGGTGCTCCGCCGGAGGGGGCATTGATCATGGAGGGCCTCTACATCATCTCCAAGGCCTCTCCGATGAAGTGTGAGTAGTTTACCTCAGACCTTCGGGTCCATAGTTATTAGCTAGATGGCTTCTTCTCTCTTTTTGGATCTCAATACAAAGTTCTCCCCCTCTCTTATGGAGATCTATTCGATGTAATCTTCTTTTGCGGTGTGTTTGTCGAGATCCGATGAATTGTGGGTTTATGATCAAGATTATCTATGAACAATATTTGAATCTCCTCTGAATTCTTTTATGTATGATTGGTTATCTTTGCAAATCTCTTCGAATTATCAGTTCGGTTTGGCCTACTAGATTGATCTTTCTTGCAATAGGAGAAGTGCTTAGCTTTGGGTTCAATCTTGCGGTGTCCTTTCCCAGTGACAGTAAGGGCAGCAAGGCACGTATTGTATTGTTGCCATCGAGGATAAAAAGATGGGGTTTATATCATATTGCATGAGTTTATCCCTCTACATCATGTCATCTTTCTTAATGCGTTACTCTGTTCTTCATGAACTTAATACTCTAGATGCATGCTGGATAGCGGTTGATGTGTGGAGTACTAGTAGTAGATGCAGGCAGGAGTCGGTCTACTTGTCGCGGACGTGATGCCTATATACATGATCATACCTAGATATTCTCATAACTATGATCAATTCTATCAATTGCTCGATAGTAATTTGTTTACCCATCGCAATACTTATGCTACCTTGAGAGAAGCCACTAGTGAAACCTATGGCCCCCGGGTCTATTTGCCATCATATTAATCTTTCAACACTTTGCTATTTCTATTTCTGTTTATTTTACTTTGCATCTTTATCATAAAAATACCAAAAATATTATCCTATCATCTCTATCAGATTTCACTCTCGTAAGTGACCGTGAAGGGATTGACAACCTCTTTATCGCGTTGGTTGCGAGGTTCTTGTTTGTTTGTGTAGGTGCGAGGGACTCGCGCGTGGACTCCTACTGGATTGATACCTTGGTTCTTAAAACTGAGGGAAATAATTATGCTACTTTACTGCATCACCCTTTCCTCTTCAAGGGAAAACCAACGCAGTGCTCAAGAGGTAGCAACTGCTCACTCTTTGACCTACTAATAGGTGCACAGTAACTAATACCCTAGTAGATCGATGACCATTGAGTCAAAAAATACAGAGAATTCAAAAGAAATTCACAAAATTTGAACAAGTTCGTAAATGTGAAAAAATTCATGAAAGGAAAAAGTTTGCAAATTTTGAAAATCGCCAAAAATTGAACACAAAGTTCACAAATTTGAAAAATCTCATGAAAATGAAAACAAACATGATTTCAAAAAAATTCACAAAATCAAATCAAAGTTCATGAATTTTATTTCCGCAAAACAAGTTCACAAATTTCAAACAGTTTGCGTATTTGAATTCACGAAAATGAAAGAAAGATCACGAATGTAAGAAAAAGATTCGAATTTTAAAAACGTTTCCCATTTGGAAAATTGGATAAAGGAAAAAACCAAAAAAAACTTGTGTCGGAAAACCCCGAAGGAGAAACCGCCCAGAAAAAATACCTTTTTAGGCAAATAATGTTACATGGACTGACGCTTTTTGTACCTAGTTTTCTTTCTTTAGTGAGGGGTGTGCGCCATTGACGAAAGTCCCTATATGTGGCGCTTGAGGAGCCAAATAGGAATTGGGCTCATGGTACTGCTCGCCCACTATGGGCACTGCCTGAGAGCCGGCCTATCAGAGGTTGCACGGTGGGATTGGGGCACAAATTAACGAAGCTTCCAATAGCTTCCATCTTGTTTGGGGAAGGTTCTGCAACCTTCCGTCGTTTTTTTCTCTCAACTTTTTTCTGGTTTCGGTTTTTGGTCTGTTATTTTGTTTTAAATCCTTTTTATTTTTATTTTTATCTTTGGTGGGTTTGTTGTACCTTTTTTCAATATAATAAAAAATGTTCGAAAATTTCAATTTTTGTTTGAGTTCTCCAATTTTTTCTGAAATTTCAAAAATGTTTCACATATCCAGAAATGTTTGAAAATTCAAAATTACTTGTATAAATGTTCCAAATTTCAAAAAATTAATCACAATTTTCAACTATTATTTTGAATGCAAGAACTTGTTTCACACTTTCTATCATTGTTTCTAACTTGCGAATATTTTCCGAAATTCTGAACATTTTTTAATCCACGAAACAAACTTGAACTCTGCGTGAACATTTTCTGACTACATGAATTTTTGTTCGTGGACATTTTCTGAATTCACAAACATATTTTGTTGCAGAGTGTTTTTCATATCCCCAACCTTTTTGAACTCCGCATGAATATTTTTTCAATTCATGAACTTATTTTGTATTTGCAAACATTTTTGGAATTAGCAAATAATTTCTGTTTTGGCAAACAATTTCGAACTCATGACATTTTTTGGTATGCATGATTTTTTTAAATATGAGATTATTTATAAAATTTGTGAACATATATTAAACTATAATAAAACCAATCAATATGTATCTTTGAGGTAATAAAACCGACCTATGTAAAATAAATAGGTGTAAAAATAATAATAGTAATATAATAAACTACACTACGTGTGGCACGCTGGCTCGCTTGGCCAGTCCATCTAGCAACGTTGAGAGCGATGTATCACTTTTGCGTGAGGCATAGTTGGTCCAATGGAATATATGTCACTCGAGTTGTCACTAGAAAGATAAAATTGCTTTAGTGTAACATAAATTAGTTTAAAATACTGCAGTTAGTTCTTGGGGAGGCGGTGTTTTTGTTCGTTTCCTTGGTGAGTTGTGATGGGTGTTAGGTCCCAGTTTCATGATGTGATTGAGCAGGTCCTTTGACGGTGCTGGCAAAAATATCAGTTTTGTAACATGGTTTCGACCGAGCAGGTCCTTCAACGACCGCGTCATCTCAACTCACTTACATCTTTCATCGGAAAAAAATACCCGCTCGCATCTTCTTCTTTTTTGGCCCTAAGGGAATTTGTTGAACCTAGAGCAGTGGTTCCCATGTAGATGCAGGGACCAAACAAATGTGCGTTTAGTTCTCAAAAACAACAAACGTGCTCTTTCGAAAACTGTCTTGTAAATAGTGTATATATTGGTAATACATGGCAGCTTAGCTCGCGGAGAAGAAAAAAGAATGGAAAAATGACCACGGCCAGGGGACATTGCTACAGTTGCATGTCCACTTTCAGTGGCTACAGCAAACTTTCAGTGGTTCCGTAGACGTGCGTGCATCACATGTACAGTCACGGTCGGTCTCTGTTAATTGCCGGAGTTCTACAAGTCACTATTAATTAGTTGTTACAGTAGTAGCCACAGGCATCGGCAAATGGCTGGCACCATGGAATTGTCTAATCCTAGTGCCCTTGCCTTCTGGCTGAGGAAGAGCGCGATGGAGGGAACAACACGTATACCCCGGCTTGACGACCGGGCTGAAAGTTTGGTCGAAATAAAGGTTCAAAGCGATCGAGGGTACCGTCCCGCTAGAGCTTGAGGCGAAAAATCACGACGTTGAGTTTGGCTACTGCGGCGGTAGGTTAAATCAAATGGTTACTCCTTTTGTTGTCGGAGGAAATACGCAAACTAATGTTTGAACGATGTTTTAAATGTTTACCCAATTGACTAATAACACCTCTAAGCAATTGGAAGAGAATACAAACTAATATGAAATCTAGTCGCTCAAATACGCGGTTGTTTTCGTATCAGTACGTCTCCAAGTTTTAAATGTTATGTATGGGACTAGAAATATGAACTAGTTTCTGGTACGGAGTACACCTACTATGTGGCTCTTAGTTTGATTTGGATTGCTGAATCACTTTTACATCAAGTAAAATCATATTCCGTGCAGGGCTGGTAATAAGAACCCATGGCTGCAATCTAAACCACTTCCTTTCACTTAACCACTTGCCTACCCAACATTAATATTGATTGGATGAGATAACAAGAGAACAACATATAACTAAAGCAAGCAAGAGAGGCGGCGTCTCATCTCTATGTACCTTCGTATTCCTATATATCTAGCTAGCTAAGTCCTGTCTCTATCTAAATTTTGTTTTCCTATATATCTTGCAACATGACAAGATAACAGCACCGTCTTGTCTGTATCGGCCTACATACTCCTCTCGTGGCTAGCTAAGTCCCCAGGGCCCCCAATAAATCATCAGTTGTTAGATGAATGAATGCAAGGATTATTCATCCACCACACGTCAAAATTATGCATGGTTCTATGTGAAAATGATGCATGGACGACTCCAAGCAAAGTCAGTAAATTTCATTGGTTTTCTCACGTTTATATGGGACTTGTATTGGCAAGTTGCCTAACTTGTTCCCGTATGAGTCACTTCCTTTTATCAGTAAACTAAATTGAAACTAAAAGATGTTATTCTATCTAAAATATAGTCAATTAAGGGCATTGGTACTACCCTGAAAGAAGTAAAAAAAAGGAAAAGGAAACCTCATAAAAAATGATTTAAAAACTTGCACATATTGCATAAATCTTACAATATGCAAGAACAACCATGCAATAATGTAACTTTCATAGAATAGTATGATATGCACACAAATTGTAAAACTTTCATGTATATGTCGAGTGTTCGAACAACAGTTAGCGATTGACCATCCCTTTGACATGTTAAAGATTAACTGCATCTCATGTCGGAGAGGCAGAAACGACAAATTTGACCTATGGACGAAACAATATCACAAAATAAACCGTTGACAAAAAAAATTCATCCGGCTGACCCTTTTGTGTAGTGCCCGACAGCTAGGCGTCACACTACACTTGCAGCGCCAGACTGACAGGCGCTACATGTGTGGCCAGCATTAGTGTAGAGCCTAAATCTCAGGCGTTACACACTGACTTAACATTTTTCAGGCAGCCCGGGGTGCTACACTGGCCAAGCGTGTAGCGCCTGTCAGTCAGACGCTGTACAGTGTAGTGTGGCGCCTAGCTGTCGGGCGCTACACAAAAGACTCAGTCGGGTGAAAAAAATTCGCCAACGGTTCATTTTGTGATATTGTTTCGTCCACATGTCAGAACAGTGATTTTTGCCTGTTGGAGATGTTACCCCCCATTTCTCTATCTCTCCCTCACACACACACACACACACACACACAAGAGCACGCATACACAAAGAGAGAAAGACTAAAACAAAGGAAAAGATTGACTCGAACAGAAGCAAAATAACATGCAACTAAGAAATAAAAAAACTACATTTATTAGCCTTTTTATCTCACGGTGTGGCAACGTGCCCAACACGAAACTGTCCTGGCTTTTACATGCATCCCGTCTAGCTTACATACCATATGCAAACTCTTTCCTAAACTGAATTGAAATTCAGCTTGAACTGAATACATCTAGGACCCTATAAAGATGCAATCTAAGACACATCACTACTAGGTTAACTATAATCTATCGTACACATACAAAATTTAGGTTGCACTGTACATGCAGTTAGAATACACACATTTAGACGGTGTCTAGCAGTCGTTGCCTATCTCAGGATCCATGCGCACACGTGCGGATAGCGGCTAGGGGTTTCCTGCTATGAACTCTACCTTATGGGCACGTGCCAAGCCACTTTCATTTTAATCAATACTTTGGCAGACGACATGACAAAAATGTTATTGATGTCTTGGTGGCACAGAAATGTTTCTAGAGATTGACAGTCATTTTTGGTTCGCTCCAACACTTCAACACTATATATGGATCTATGGTACCCTTCCAACAGTTCCATTATTCGCTCTCTCCATTCTGTCTAAGAGCAACTTCATGTGTTACTTTGTTGGTAATATTGTCTATGTCATCAACCAATAAGCCATCATTCAATTATTCGAATAGAGCGTGTCTAAGTTGTCCTATAGAAGGTGAGAGAAAAGTATAAATTTACTCTCTATTTATACCTCACAGCTTGTGCAAGATTTTCTGGTTAACATACATATATACAACCTTGATTTTTTTAACTTGTTTATTTTTGTGCTGCATCATTACATGTAGCCATTGGAGATGACCTAAACGACACATCGAAGCAACAACACTGTGACTTTGCGTCTTTTCTACATGCCACTCACATTAATGGAGGAAAATTACAGTACAACTCTGTTGATTCTGAACGTTTCTAGTCGCCCATCAAATAGCCATTTCATAGATGGTAGCATGTGTTAGAATAAAAATATGGAGTGCATATTGTTTTTTTAGAGAAACAGTACATGTGCAGGTTCTCACAGGTGCACACACTCACATCTACGAGCGCATGCATGCACACCCATCCCTGTGAGTATCTCCAAGAGACCGAGGCGATGAGTCTTGAGATTGACGAAGTCACCATATGTGAGTTATTGTTGTTGGGAACATCACTTACCACTGAAAAAATAAAGTCGTTAAATCCTGAAATAAATCTAGGAATGTGCGAGCACCTCGCACCGATAACATATCTATTTTAGATAAAATGCACAAGGGGTGCTCGGATTTAAATTAATAAAGCAGTACCAACACCAGCCAACTCGAAACTCCACACCAACCTGCCCACAATCCGGAGATTAGTGGGAGAACTCTTCGAAGACGCCTTTGAGAAGGATAACGACGCCCATGGTTTCGTCGCCGCCGTCATCGCCCCTTGTCAAAGACTTAAGCTTTCACCCAGAGTGACCCACAACAGCCCCACCAGACCTTGGAAGACGGCCAGGCACACCAATAGCCCCCAAGGGCCAAGGCCCGCGCTACCTGTGACCCTTGTGTAATACACTATAGTACACATCGCAAAGTTGCAGTACATGTTCTTTTTAGTAAGCTAATTTTATCATCCTTTTTTAAGCTAATCCCATGTGTATACACTAGTAGGAGTACACGACTCCAAATTTGAGCAGATCATTATAACTTTTAGGAACAGGACAACATGCAGGCTAATCCTGTTGTCTTCTTGGTTGAGATCAAATCCCAACAGTGAACGTCTTCGTCACATGGTTCAATGAAGATATGCCACATGGTTCAACGAAGATATGCCACATGGTTCATCAGTATGAACTAATTTATCAATCAGATGTGGCTAATCGGTTATTGTTGGCTACATTTCAACAATTTATGAGAGAAGACATGCACATGGTCCTGTAGTAATGAAGATGATAAGGGGAACTCGTGACATGTCATGTCCAGACTTGAACCAACGAGCAGCACGCACCTTTCTCCACCGATTTTCCACACATAGAATTGATCATGACCAGAGATCTATAAATAGCGGCACTTGGTTGGCGCCATAATCTATCCGGCACCAAGATTGATCCGACCATGCCTATACTGAGAATGAGAGCCTCGGGGGTGGCGGCCATCCTGGCTGTGGTCCTGGCGGCGGCGCTCGCCACGGCGGCCCGCGCCCAGCAGTGTGGCTCGCAGGCCGGCGGCGCGACGTGCCCGAACTGCCTCTGCTGCAGCCGCTTCGGTTACTGTGGCAGCACCTCCCACTACTGCGGCGCCGGCTGCCAGAGCCAGTGCAGCGGCTGCGGCCCCACCCCTCCCGGACCCAGCCCCGGCGGGGGCGTGTCGTCCATCATCTCCAGGGACATCTTCGAGCAGTTCCTGCTCCACAGCAGCCAATGCTCAGATGCCGGCGGGTTCTACACGTACGACGCATTCCTGGCCGCCGCCGCCGCGTTCCCGGCCTTCGGCACCACCGGGAGCACCGAGACGCGGAAGCAGGAGGTGGCAGCCTTCTTCGGGCAGACCTCCCACGAGACCACCGGCGGGTGGGCCACCGCGCCCGACGGCCCCTACTCCTGGGGCTACTGCTTCAAGCGGGAGCTGGGTTCACCGCCCGACTACTGCCAGCCATCGTCAGAGTGGCCTTGCGCGCAAGGAAGGCAGTACTACGGCCGCGGCCCCATCATGCTCTCCTGGAACTACAACTACGGCCCCGCGGGGCGCGCCATCGGCGAGGACCTGCTCAACAACCCAGACCTTGTGGCCACCGATGCCACGGTGTCGTTCAAGACGGCGTTGTGGTTCTGGATGACGCCACAGGCAAACAAGCCGTCCTCCCACGCCGTGATCACCGGCCAGTGGACACCGACGGCCGCAGACAATGCGGCGGGAAGGGTGCCCGGGTACGGCGTCATCACCAACATCATCAACAGGGGGCTCGAGTGCGGCAGGGGGCAGGACAGCCGTGTTGCCGACCGGATCAGGTTCTACCAGCGCTACTGCAACATCCTTGGCGTCGGCTACGGGAGCAACCTCGACTGCTACAACCAGAGGCCCTTCGTCGAGGGGCTTTTGATCCAGCAAGTGACGCAGTAACAACATACTACGATCTAAATCTAGCGTCAGTCCTCGATGCATGCCTGTGTGCATGTGATTACTGATAAATAATCTCGAGGAGTAGTCTATAAGTAAATAAATGGATGAATAAAGTTGCCGTTGTGTGTGAGCATCGCTCCACCCGATCACAGGTTCTTTATTGAAAACATGTCTTCCCATGTATGCATAACTCTACCAAGTAGGTCCTATACCTGGTCACAAGCAAACAGCGAAAATTTCAGAGAATTAAACAAAAAAATTGTGCAAGTAATATGAAAATTAGAGAAAAAAACTTGTACCTGACAGCAGTAACAGTACAAGTTGTAACCCTTAATCCTTACTCAGGTGTGAAGTTTGATAGAAATTAGCACAAGAGGGGGAGCCTTCACAGGAAATCGAGGACATGGTGCAGCTCAAAAACATTAAAGCACAGTTAAGGCCAACCAAACGCATAGCAGCATAAGGAAATCTGCAGGACTTGGCAAAATAATAAGAAGTTCCAATGGAAATATTAACATAACAATCCGATCAACAACATCATTTAACATAACAATCCGATCAACGACGCATTATTAAGTACAATTGCAAATTCTCAACAACACAGTTACTGGGGAGTCACTCACAACATCTATCATACATAACAACTCAAGTTCAGCAGCAATTTATCGGCAAGCGCAGCAAACCCAAGGCCCGTTCTGGCAACGCGGAAGGAAACAAGAACAGCAGCTAGTGGCCAGCAGCAATTTTCTCTGAGTTGTGGCTTCAGGGAGCAATCTCCTTGTCCTTGTCACTAGTTTGCGGCTCGGTGGATATCGGCGAGTAGCCCGGTGCGGTGGGGGAGTAGCTTGCAGTGGGGCTGCATGCTCAAAAGTGATATCATCAGAAGAGCTAACCAATGGTGTGCTTCCATCAAGGGCAGATCGACGAGATAGATAAGCCTGATTACGCACTTAATTTAATTACCTGTAGTTTGGAGAAGTTGGGGTGTAATCTGGGCTAGGTCCTCCAGATCCTGAGGTAGTGATCGGGCTGCAGCATGCACGCAGTGAGTTAGGCAACCCATTGTATTTGTCACAGCAACAGGTGTTCTTTAAGTTGAAACAAGGAGGATGATCAACTGAAATTCGGCTCACCTTGTGGGGCTGTATGACGGGCTTGGTTGCGCATACGACGGTGAGGTGGGCGAGTAGGACGGTGAGGTCGGGCTGCAGAAACAGATATGTGAGCACAAATAAGCACAAGTATTTTGCTTCGAGCATCAACCGATAATAAGGCCAGGGCTATCCACTTTACGGAAAAGAAAACTAAAAATGTATGAATAGAATACCACCAGAAAGTCTATGAACAGAAGTTACAGAATTACCTGTAGTTTGGAGAAGTCTGACTGTACGGGCTCATCATCCTTGGGCTGCTTGGAGAATAGATATTTGAAGGACTGTACTTGGCCGAAGAAGGGCTGTAGCTCGGTGAAGTAGGGCTGTAGCTCGGTGACGTTGGGCAGTAACCAGGCGATGACGGACTGTATGCAGGTGATGTTGGGCTGTACGAGGGCGATGTCGGTTTGTATGAAGGCGACGTCGGGCTATAAGTTGGCGATGTAGGGCTGTATGAAGGAGATGTGGGGCTGTATGATGGCGACGTCGGGCTGTATGAAGGTGATGTCGGGCTGTATGAAGGAGATGTCGGGCTATAAGATGGCGACGTTGGGTTATAAGATGGCGACGACGGACTGTATGCAGGAGAGGTCGGGCTGTATGCAGGAGATGTCGGGCAGTATGCCGGAGAGGTTGGACTGTAGCTTGGCGAAGTGGGGCAGTATGCCGGAGAGGTTGGACTGTAGCTAGGAGATGTGGGGCTGTAGCTCGGAGATGTCGGAGAGTATGACGGACTGGTTGGAGAGTATGATGGACTGCTCGGACTGTAGGAAGGAGAGCCAGGCGTATATGATGGTGATGCAGGGCTATAGCTGGGCGATGCGGGGCTGTATGACGGAGAAGTGGGGCTGTAACTGTGTCCTGGCCCTGGGCTGAACACCGGAGAAGATGGACTGTAACCCCCAGAGGACGGGCTGTAGTTCGACGGCATGGGCGAGAACGCCATGCCGCCAACATACGGCGAGAACTGAGCTTCTGTGAGGGGGGAAGCCCGGAAATTCGGGCTCAGCAATGGCGACATCATTCCATCATGGTACGGTGTCCCGGAGGGTGAACGCGCCGGTGTGACACCATAGTCCAGACTGTCAATATAGCTCGGGAGTTGGAGCTCAATGGCCTGCTTCAGCATCTGGTCATTCAGATACAATCCACACCCTCCTGTACCAATAGGAGCAAGCTGGCCAAGCATAATGTTCTCGGTGACACCTCTCAGGTAATCGGATTCCGCATATACAGCAGCATCAAGCAGGATATCCACCGTCTCTTCAAAAGAACATCTCATGAGGGGCCCTGTGTCGTTACGATTTATGCCGTGCCTGGTAATCGCCATCAGGTGACCTCTGTACGTCATCGTATCGCAGAGAATGGCCAGATGCCGGTAGTTCACATAAGACCCATCAAAAGATATCACCACCCTCAACTCATCCAAGAGGGACCTGCGGACAGCCTCGATGCCAAGAACTTCAATCACTTCAATCAAATGATTACTTGTTGTCCTAGAAGGATCAACGTCCTCATGACACATGACGGCCAAGAGGTTTACACCTTCTGTATCAAGCATCCACTCCTCTTCTCCTTTGAAACCTTCCTTCTCATCAAATTTATTCACCTTCCCCTTTTTGATGAAGACCTTGTTAATATCTGGAATGCCTCGAAGGGCCATCTCAGTCAACATGTTCCCCTCAATCTTCTTGAGGAAGACGTCGTCCTCGGCAGATTCACCCTGTGCCTCTCCTCCTTTCGGAGGAGCTTCGTCGTTTGCAATGCGGACACGAAGGATGAGCTTATCTGCGTTGTCATCGTTGAATATGCATGACAAGTCGTCATCAAACTCATGATTGATCTTCTCTGCAATATCAGCCATGCTCAACTTCTTATCAACCATCATCTCGCGGTTCAGTTCAATACGCAGCAGCCAAGGAGACATCTTATCTGGGTCGACATCCTCATCAGGCATCTCATAGTATGACCTGACAAAGTCCACATCCTCAGGAATGAGGGTTCCTAGAGGATCAGGATCATACCATATCTCAGTGGCATGGGTCACACTTCGTAGCGTGGTGTACTCCAAGGCACACTGGACATTCTTGGCCAATTCTTTCCTGCTGTTCACGAGGGGATTCTATGGTATGTCCCCATTTCTCTTTGTAGGTAAAGATACCGTTGGCATATAATATCACCAGCATGTTTTCATAAACAAAATTAAAAATGTTGATTTTGGTCCAGATGGGTGTCTGCGCAATTTAGCCTTTCTGTTTCCTGCGTCCCTAGTTTAGGTGTGTGTTCAAGCAAAAAAGGTGGGTGTTGATGTTGTTATTGTGTCCTGGAGCCTCGAGTAAAGGGCAAGGACGCAATGCTTGTCTTTCTCATACTGCTCCAAAGAGTAACCGTGGCCTTCTCATGGAGAGTATGATGCCTTGTATAGGTAATTAGTATTATGTCCATGTTGTTGTTGGCTAAATGGTAATGGCACATCAGAATATACACACATGAGTGTATCATAACAATTGGCAGAGTCACCAGAATATATACACATTAAATCTATTGTTCTGTTTTCTCATTGTGCTGCATATGATTCTAACTCCACTATTTCTGTTTTTCTTTACCACCTTATCCAACATTGTAGATTCCTGTATTGATGCATGCCAACTATGAATATGATCTTGTATTAAGCTTTAGCTGGCTGTTAATTATGTTGTGCTAGCTGCTGACTAACCATGGCATGTGGCGGCTGGGTGTTTCTTTTAGGCGCAGGTGACTTGTACACGAAGTTGTACGACTAGCTAAATGGTCATGATTGGCGATGGAGAGCTTGCACCTTGAAGTTGGGATTTTCCAGTTATGTTAATTTCGTGATGGGGTAAGTGACGCTCCAGGACCATGGTTGTGATGTGCTTGGTTTTAGTGGTCCTGATGTTAATTTGCTGCTACTCCAAATTTGCTTACATGCTTGATTAAATTTCATTGTTTGCCAATTAAGTTGCTTGCTTGATGCGCCAAGATTCAGTAGAATCTTGACTATCAATTGGTTTTGTTAGTTTCCTCCCAAGTTAAAGTGAAGTTGTTAGAAATAGGTGGCTGTTATCCAATTGGTTCAGTAGAATAAAAATTGATGGCTGACATGTGTTGTTTGCTATCTTTTATCTCACCTTATGTTGTTAAAGTTATCTTCTCTTGTCTAGGTTTTTGCTGTGGTAACTATTAATTTGGAAGATACAGTGATGGCCAATTATATGTATATATCCACACAACAAATATTCCATATTGTATTATGGTTATGCTACTAGTATCACCAGTAATTTCTAGCTCTAGCACCTTTGTCTTTCTTTACTGTCTTCATATGTACTGTTTGCTCAAAATTAAGTATAAGTTAGGCCACCATGTTAAGGATAACCTGAGAACAGTTGCTCTTGTATGTCTTTATTAAGGTTGGCTAGCCTTATAAATGTCGTTCTTCTTTCATCTATAGGACAATATCATGTATATGTTTTTGTGGTTTGAACTTTGTATATGTTCATTCAGTTTGAACACTGCATGACATGAAGTAGTTATTTTCTGTGTTTTTCTCAACTTGTTTTTGCTGTCACTTCATACATACTTAATTTGTACTTGAAGTTGTGGGTTAACGATGGTGCTTTTGTTCTACTTGAATGCACTGGTACCCCCATCATCGAGCGCATGGAAGCAACGGTGGCAAGATGGTCCGTGTGCGTCATCAAGCACACCATGGCGCTAATTCACCTCCTCACAGATGCCAACTCAATCCAGATCATCGCGATGCTATCATCCTTTGGTATCTCTCTTCGCTCCCTTTATTCTCTCGTGAGTATGCGTGCTCTGACTAGTAATGTTAAATCTTGCCTGTTGAATGGTGGTTGCGGTAGTAGAATGGTATTGTTGTTTAGGCGCAATTTGTTGCAGTGAAGTTTTTTGCTCGACCCGCACATGTGCAATGCATATTCATATCGTGTCCCTGTTTTCTTGTATGAATGAGTATCTCATTTCATATTCATATCGTGTCTCTGTTTTCTTGTATGAATGAGTATCTCATTTTAGCTATCTAGAGAACAAAAAGTATGGTACTAGCTGAATTTGTGTCGTCAATCTAATATAAATAACTGTCATTTTTTGAATGGTCTCTTCTTGGTATATTGGTTCCAGTTTTTCTAATTCTATTCGGCTGATTTTTTTAACGCTAATTCTTCTCTGTTGATTCATCTAATAGGGTGACCGTGGAGGGCATATCACCGTTCTGTTAGCCCAGTCCTGACAGGAGCAGGTGCCTAGTTTACGATCGCTATCGAAGGAGCTCCATGCTGAAGAACATAGCTTGTAATCGTATCTTGTTATTACAATGTGGAGCTTGTAGTCGTGATTGCCTACTTTAAGAGATTGTAGCTAATTATTACACTTGTAGTGCTTCTGGTAGAGCTTGTATATGTTAGAGCTTATTACGTGTAGAGCTTGTAAAGTATATGTTAGAGCTTATTACCTGTTATTTGTACAATAGGAGCTCTGTACTGAATCTGGAGTATTACGTGTGTTTTTTGTTTGTGCCAATTTGAATACTGGTTATATTTTTCCTGTTAAATTGAAATATGAAGAATATGACCTTGCTAGCTGGGGCCCACTTACCAAAACCTGACAATTGGGACCCATTTGACTAGTGCAAAAAAACTGAAGCTGTTGAGGCAAAAAGGCCATGGCCCAGAAATTAAAAAGGCCGAATAGTTGGGCCTGGCCCATATAGCTGACCGAAATTAATAAGAAAAAAATATATGTAAGGCTGAATTGTTGGGCTCAGCCCATGTAAAACACCAAATTGGACCGGGCCGATTCTAATTTACGACCTTTTCAATTGGTCGCAATTTTGCCACGTCGGATCCGACGTGGCCTTGGCAGACAGCCAGTGACCAAAACAAAATGTCGTTGGTTCAACGACCTTTTGTTTTGGCCGTAAACGTCTACGACCTTATCCCGAAGAAGGTCGTTAATTTTAGTTTACGATGGCCAACTTTTGACCATCTTTTTTTGGTCAAAAAAAGGTCACAGATGGAAAACAATGACCATTCAGTGACCAATAGTGATGGTCTCAAGTTGAAGTATTTCTTGTAGTGCATTCATAATGGTTTTGTTCTTCTTTACAGGCTAATTACATGATAAATGCAATTGGAACGAAATGGTAGTAACACAGGAACTGACATAGAGCAGATGTTAGTTGATGAAACCACACACTCCAAGACCCTGCCATTATCACGTATTGAGGACATCACACGTAGTTTCTCCGAGGACCGGGAGATTGGAAGCAGTGGATTTGCAATGGTTTACAAGGTACTCCCTCCGTTCCAAAATAGATGACTCAACTTTGTACTTACAAAGTTGAGTCATCTATTTTGGAACGGAGGGAGTAGTATGCATAACGCAGGTGTTCTAGTATTAATCACGCTTGATTTGGAAACTCAAACATATGCTCATACATGTGAGTGATAGGGAATACTTGATGATAGCGCGGTCACCATGAAGAGGCTATCCAATGCTTTTATGGATGAAACACAATTTCATCGAGGGGTTGAATGCCTGATGCGGGTAAAGCATAAAAATGTGTAAGGTTTTTGGGATATTGTGCTGAAGACTACCAAAAACTGCTTTACTTTGAGTATAGACCTAAAGGGAGTCTCGATAAGTATATCATCGGTACGACCATGTATCGTATAAGCTTCTCTTTATTTTATATATTCATGTACTACAAATTGTAACATGCATCATTTGGTATTCAAAAGTTAATGCATCAAGTGTCTCATGTAATAAACCTAATTTCTCCTATCCCCTTTATAGATGCATATCCCGAGTGGGGAACATGTCATAAAACAATCTAAGGGATTTGTGAGGGTCTACAGTAGCTTCATGATAACCATATCATTCACTTGGACCCGAAACCCGCCAATATACTACTTGACGATAACATGCTGCCGATATCACCGATTTTGAACTACCAAGATGTTTTGACGAAAATCAAAGTTGGGATATTACCAAAACTACAGTAGCAACAATGTAAGCTAACTCACTTATTGAAGCTCGGTAATTTGTCCTATGTTATTTATATTGCACTATCGTTGAACTCCCTCCGTTTTTGTTTACTCCTCATATTAGATTTGACTGAAGTCAAACTTTATAAAGATTGACCAAGTTTGTAGAAAACAATATGAACATTTACAGTAATAATTTTATATGATGTGAAAATATATTCAATGATGAATTCAATGGTATTGATTTGGTGGCGTATTTGTTAATATATTTTCTACAAACTTGTTAAAAGTATATAAAGTTTGACTTCAGATTAAGTTAATATGTGGAGTAAATAAAAATGAAGGGATTACATTAATTGACGGAACTTCATATTTTCATACAGTGGATATTTGGCACATGAACTTCGTGAACGGGATGTAATCACACGCAGTGCTGACTTTGTATAGTCTCGGTGTTATTATGATAGAAATACTGACTGGACAGAAGGGTTACTAATCTACTACGGATGTATGGAAAATATATTGCCACTGCTACAAACATAATAACTCAATATCATTTTTGGCTAAGAAGAATTGACTCCAAAATAATTGTCACGATTCGACTTCACATATTTCCATTACATTTTCGTTTGAGATTTGACATAATATCATTTATGGAGGAAGAACATCTAATAGTGGAAAGCACAAATTGGATGCAAAAGAATCAACACAACATATTACCTTTTATTTATTTTTGTTAATTTGATGCTTCATTTCTGAAAGTTCAATTTTACATGGTGATAGATCTGACTACTTGGGGCAGATTGTACTTTTCAGAAAGAAAAAAAGTGTTGTTAGTTTGATGGCTGAATATATATATTTTTTTCGAAAAGGAGGATAACCTCCAGCCTCTGCATCAGTCGATGCATGCCATATTATTAAAAAGCGTAACAAAGTCTCACAATCCAAGTAAGCTAAAAAATTGCTGAATGTATATGGTTGGCATATACCATAAATATTTAAATTTCTTATATGAAAAGATGGAGTTGATACATTTGAATCATACCTCAAGACTACAAAATTTTGGGTACTTGAAAGTTGGAGTTGTGGGTTGGAGAGATCACAACGAGATACATTATGCGATCGAATATGAGAA
Organism: Triticum aestivum; assembly: GCF_018294505.1. Classification (NCBI taxonomy): domain Eukaryota; kingdom Viridiplantae; phylum Streptophyta; class Magnoliopsida; order Poales; family Poaceae; genus Triticum; species Triticum aestivum. The sequence continues at coordinate 653,307,874 of NC_057799.1, read as the reverse complement.
TGCTACGAGACAAATTTAGAGTCCAGAGACTTCAATCCTAAGAAGAGACCAGCTCGTGCATGTGATATTATTGACATGCTTCACAAATGTCTAGGTATATATCTTAAAAAATTAAGAGTTTCTTCCTTAAATTTTGAGATGCAATACATACCACATGCATCCTTGCACTAGAACCGTTTGAATTGCTACAGGTTGGGCTTTGGTACTTCAGGAACAGGGACAGGGGTTCCATGACGTTAGTTGCTTTACTCACATATCCCTATTTAGACACTAGGCCCTTTTCTAGATACTATATATATTCCATAATACTAGTAGTTTCAAGCGTGTGTCCTCCTCCATAGCCAAATCCAATACCAATAGCTTCTTCGATGACATTCACGACGATGGCCTTGGCCGCGCACCACGCCTCATTGAAGACGGCGGCATGGCAGTCGAGTAGACAAGTGAAGAAGTGTCGTCCGAGGCCGCCATCCTCCTCTGTAGCTCGTCGGGCAGTGCGGAGGCTACCATCCTCCTTTGTAGATCATCGGGTGGTGGGAAGGCCCCCGTCCTCCACCGGAGCTCGTCCAGTAGTGGGGAGACCGCCATCCCGTGGTAGAGCATGGTGATCTTGCCAGGTTGCAGCCTCCTCCAGCTCGTCTGACCGCGCATGGGGCAGATCCGGGGATGATGTAGGTGGTGTCGGCGCCACATACATGGATCCGACAGGGGACAGACATGTGGGTACGGTCCGTGAGGTAGGTGCATGTTGGGCCGGCCTGGACTACGCCAAGGGGTTGGCATACGAGGTGGAAGGGCTGCTCATGTAGTGTTTGAAGAAATGCCAAGAAGAAAGGGAGAGGAGGAAGAAGAAGAAGACCAAGCCAATTTGCCTGCGTGGCATTTTTTCTACCAACTCAGCCTGATGGGTGGGCCCGGTCAATTAGTGACATCATCCAAATGCTTAGCATATACCATCAATGTTTTTTGCCACGGTTAATTTCTCAGTGTCATGCATTCTGCAATATTTTATAAAGTGGTGGTTTTTTGTGTTGTGTGACACAGATTGTGATGGTTGTGTGTTGATTTTACTCTATTGGCTAAGTACTATAAACAGCTTTTAAAAAAAAAATATCTTTGTTATGCCAATTTAGATCATTATAGTTTATGCTTCTTAGAAATGATGAATTTGTAAACATATAGTTTCTTGGTATTTTTCCAATCTAACAAAATGCAATTAGATACCTCTAATCCCGCAAAAAATAAAAAGACTAGATAGTTGTAAGATACTGAGTCAACAAATAAGGTATCTTGTCCACATACGAGTGGCAATGTAGAGTAGCCCAACAACATACAACCACATACAGGCTCTGCTCTGTGGCCAGAATTGAAGTTAGTGGTTGATTATTAGTGGCCCGAGCGTGAGAATTATTGGTCGATCTTATCGTACCCTACCCCGCTGCCTTGCCTGCTATGAGAATCAATGATCGATCTTATCTAGCAAGACATATTTCAGATTTTTTTTAGGCTAAAATTACAAGATTTTGCAATGCATTTTTGTTTGTAGGAGTCTCATAGTTTACGTTTCTTTGCAAGGATATCCCACCACGTCTTCATCGCGTATTCACTAATTTATCAGTCGAACGTGGTTGATCGGCCCATTCCGTCTATTTATGAGAGCAGACCTGGTCACATGGTCCTGCGTAGTAATGAAGAAGATAATGGAAATTTGTGGCGTGCCATGCAGCATAATTCAAACGATGATCAATGAGTGAGTACAATGGCGTTGCACGCACCTTTCTCCAGGCCCATTCTGCACCGATTTTCCACACACACGATTGATCTAGTTTTAAGGCACACCACGACTTTTCTCCACAGAAGGCCTATAAATGGCGGAACTTGGTGCCATAATCTATCAGGCACCACCCAAGATCGATCATGAAGCCATACATGCCCACGGTACTGAGACCCCCTAGGGTGGTGGCCATCCTGGCCGTGGTCCTGGCGGCGGCGCTCGCCACAGCCGTGAACGCTCAGCAGTGCGGCTCCCAGGCTGGTGGCGCGACGTGCGCAAACTGTCTCTGCTGCAGCAAATTCGGGTACTGCGGCAGCGGCGACGCCTACTGCGGTGCCGGCTGTCAGAGCCAGTGCAGCGGCTGCGGCCCCACCCCTCCCGGCCCCAGCCCCGGCGGGGGCGTGTCGTCCATCATCTCCAGGGACCTCTTCGAGCGGCTCCTTCTTCACCGCAATGACTGCCAAGAGGCCCGCGGGTTCTACACGTACGACGCCTTCCTCGCCGCCGCCGCCGCGTTCCCGTCATTCGGCACCACGGGGAGCACGGAGACGCGGAAGCGGGAGGTGGCGGCCTTCCTGGGGCAAACTTCCCACGAGACCACTGGCGGGTGGCCCGCGGCGCCCGACGGACCGTACGCCTGGGGCTACTGCTTCAAGCAGGAGCAGGGCTCGCCGGGAAGCTACTGCGAGCCAAAGCCGGAGTGGCCGTGCGCGTCGGGCAAGAAATACTACGGTCGCGGCCCCATCCAGCTCTCATGGAACTACAACTATGGCCCCGCGGGGCGTGCCATCGGGGTGGACCTGCTCAACAACCCGGACCTGGTCGCCGCGGACGCGACGGTGTCGTTTAAGACGGCGTTATGGTTTTGGATGACGGCTCAGGCGAACAAGCCGTCGTCCCATGCCGTGATCACAGGCCAATGGACCCCGTCGGGCACGGACAACGCTGCTGGTCGGGTGCCTGGGTACGGTGTCATCACCAACATAATCAACGGCGGGCTCGAGTGCGGTAGGGGGCAGGATGACCGTGTTGCTAACCGGATCGGGTTCTACAAGCGCTACTGCGATGTCCTCGGCGTTGGCTATGGTAACAACCTCGACTGCTACAACCAGAGGCCGTTTAACAGTGGGCTCTCGATGGGGCTTGCCACTGAGTGACAACATACTAAGACTGTGAGCGAGTCCTCCATGCATGGATGTATGAATGTGATCACCCATAAATAAGCTTGAGAAGTACTGTTTGGGTAAATTTCCCATTGTTGTGTGAGTATCTCTCGACTCGGTGTAGAGGTTGAGAATGTTGCATCTTTATTAAAAGGACTTTGCTACACCTACGTAATTTAGCTACGTAAGCTTATGTACTAGCTGATTTGGCCTATTTTCGTTGGATGACAAATTAGGCCCAGGCCCACATCGTGAAAATCGGAGGGGAGGGGGGAGGGGGACGAGACTTGCCGTAGGATGAAGTGGGAGCACGGATGGGAGCATGGGGAGGGAGCAGGCAAGCCGGATCCGGGGGAGGGGGCTGATTAGTTTAGAAAGGAAATTATGTAGATAGATTGCGTAGGTCTAGCATTATTGTTATTAAAAACATGTCCTTCTGTGTTCTTGATACGAGGCACACTTGACCCAAGATTGATTACCGTCATAATATGTGGATCTTGAGCATGTTTCGTGTTGGATAGATAGATATACATCCATGCTTACAGTTTATTTTTGACCTTGGAAGTAACTTTTGCCAAGCGGAATTGAGGGGTAGAAAGTTGAATTTTATGATAAATATGGGGTCAACACAAGTTCCTCATCTTCTATTTTTACTTGGAGACACCAAGCGTCACCAAGAAGGGGTTGGAGCTGGATGGTTTTATTTTGAGATGACACCGGCATCATTGTCGGTGCGACGTCACCGCAATCCTAAAACCTACTCCCTCCGTTCTTAAAACAGTGTACTTTCAACTTCGTTGGAGGGTCAAACTATCTCAAAATTTGACCGAGTTTGTGCAAAAATATATCAATGTTTGTGAAATCAAATAGATATATGATGAAGATATATTTTCATGAATCTAATGCTACTAATTTGATGGCCCAAATGTTGGTGTATTATTGTATAAATCCTGTCAAACATAAAAAAAGTTTGACTTTTCAACAAAGTTTGAAGTACACTTTTTCAAAGACGGAGGGAGTACTACACAAAGAATGAGAGACGAGAATCCCTTCCCGTCTACCTCACAGCACAGGGCAACAGTCGGATCCGAAGGGGCGAGGAGATTGATCTGGCGTGGCGGCTATGATCTTGTTTGTAAGGAAACAAGAAGTCGAGGGTGATGGCTGCAAATTGTTAGGGACTTGATTGCAAGATTATGTTGTTTGTGAGGATGCAAAAAGAATTGTTTGTATGAGAAAGCGGTCGAGGTTGATGCATGTACGTACACCGGTACGGTTGAACACTCGAACTTGAACAGCAGCAGAATTAGCTAGCGTGTAGTGTGAGCACTTGAACATGTATGGTCAAATACATGATTAACATTATTTTTAATATATTTTTTAATGTCTACTTTTCTCCATACACATTTTTCATTTTTATATACATCAGGAACATTTTTTTATACATGTTAGCATTATTTCAAATATATATTTTGATGTCTATTTTTCTCATGTAAAGTTTATATTTTTGTACATTGCCTTAACATTTTTCAAATCATGGATTTTTACTTCTTTAAATAATTTTTAAGTTTTGAAATATATGTGTTTCAAACTTGATCATAATTTTGAAATTTAATTATGATTTTCAAAATATAAACAAAATGGGAAAAATGTGCATGACATCATCATTACGTCAGCCAAACAAAAGGTACTGGGCCAGACCACTAACCGGCTACCCGAGGGGAGGCCCACTACTGTGTAGGAGATCTCCTAGTCGGTGCCTATAGTGTGTGTTGAAGAACTTTGTTAGTGTGGGCATGTCTATTTAGATACGGAAGATAGGCAAAATAAGCAAAGTAAACATTGCCTCCTCTTCCATTCCATTATTTATACAAGGAGAAATGATGTTAGTCAACTGCTAACATTTCTAGAGACAAGCATAGATAGAGCAAGAAAAGGGAGCAAAATATAGCACAATTATGTTTAGTAAGGCAAGCAACATGCATGTCTACTTCTCTCTCTGAAGCCACCGCACCATCCAATCTTTCTGACCCGTTGATGTTTTGAGAAGGCGCCTTCCTTGGAGAAACTCGCTGCTCGACAACTAGGACTGGCCATATGACAGGCAAACATGATAGCCGACTTGGGTCCCAAGCGGGGGAGGGTGCAAAATATAAAAAATATACTAGTAACCACTATACTATTATCCATTACATCCAAAGAATACCAAAGATATTAAAAAAAACTCTATTCGCAAGGGCAACTCTACACAACTGACTAATATCATGTATTAGTAAAAACAACCCAATTTGACCGTGATAGTTTTGTTGTGAGAGACTCGCAGGAGATCTTGTATAAAGCCTATGAATAATCAAATTGTATGCACACAAAAGTAAGTTTGGCACCCTTTTTATGTTAGTCGTCGATTATTTAAGAGATGTATTTTAATTCCAAGTAAAAACATGCACATGTAGTCAACATATCACTAATCCCAAAATTCAAGACCTATGTACCAATGGCACAATTTATATCCTTGAAGTTTCCATAAATATAATTAACCAATAGAAACTGCAAACCACTACTAAGATATTGAATAGACGTTGCACTTTAAAGATATCTACACTGTAATGATATTAGTATATATAGGGACACATGTAGACACACAGAAATACATAAATATACACTACATGAGTTATGTAATTATTAAAGTTTAATCATTTTTTATTACAACATACAATTCAAATTTTGTGGAAACAAATTTATCCATAATAGAAGTCACAATTGTATAGAAAGAATAATAATTCTTATTTAACAATTTTGCATTGTTAATTATCACAACTAAGTATTAAAAATGATACTCAGTAAGAACATATTATAATAAAAATAAATTGAAACAAGTATAAAAGTTTTGTATAAAGATATTTGTTTTATTTCGCCAATTTACTCGCATGATAAAAATAAAATAGCATCAAAAAAAACTTTATCAATATGTAATGCAACAATTACTAAACTATAATTGGTCTGTCGCTCAAACATTTGCGGTGCAGCCTTACTCTTATTTTCAAAAGATGCTTACATATGCCTTTGGAGGAATAACTTCAAGCAGATTAAAGAAAAAAAAACAGTATTGCCACAAGCATAGAACCTAACATAAGGGAACTCAATAAAACCTGGAAGATAAAAAATAATCAAAACTAACCAAATTGTACCTGTGTAATTTTCGCAACTCACACAAGAAGAAGATACACCAGATTGTAATTCATGTGATGAAGGCTTTTAAAAATCATTATGCAACACGAAAAATCTTAGTGTAAGCCTAGTACTAATATAAGGAAAGGAAACACAATAGTAAATTGGTAAGTTAACAGTACAATCGTTGTCAATTTTTAAATGTACATTGTTTGAACAGAAAACAAAAGAACAGAAAGGGGAAATTAGCACACCTTCAGATGAGAGGAGGCATAGAGGCGAGCGTAGCAACGTGGCATAGATTCAGATGGAAAACAAGGGAGAGCAAGGGTTACAAATGAGAAAAGGGGTCTTGGCGAGAGGAGGATTATGAATGAAAATTAAAATAAGTTAAGATTTGAGATGGAACACAGCAACAACATGGAAGAAACAAGCTCAGAAGAATGCAAGAAGAGAAACCTAAAATCACCTTCTTCAGATTGATTCGTGTCGTTCTTTCTGCTCAAAGAGTAAATATCTCAAACGAGAATTTCTTGTCATGCTCCCTTTTAGACTGGAATTGGAAGGGAAAGGGTTAGATAAAGGTGTTACAGCTCTCCAGTGTCCCTACACCCTCATGAATAGTAAATTCAAAACCAATTGAAAACAAAATCAAAAAAGTCTGAAACTTTGGGACATCACACATGATCAAACTTTCGATGATCTTGCAAAGTTTATGCCACAAATAACATTCATGGAGCACTCACCGGAAAATCAAAATCACTGCGCAAAAGTGCACACAAAGACGAGACCTCCTAGTCAGCGCCACGAAGCAAACTGACTCTCACCCCCAGCAGCAGCATGGGTTGGCCCGTTAAAGAGCACCAAATGTTTGAATAAGAGACTGATCCATGTTGACTGCTGATACGTCTCCAAAGTATCTATAATTTTTTATTGTTCCATGCTATATTATATTCTGTTTTGGACATTATTAGGCTTTATTTTACACTTTTATATTATTATTTGGACTAACCTATTAACCGGAGGCCCAGCCCAGAATTGCTGTTTTTTTGCCTATTTCAGAGTTTCGCAGAAAAAGAATATCAAACGGAGTCCAAACGGAATGAAACCTTCGGGGAACGTGATTTTCGGAACGAACGTGATCCAGAGGAGTTGGACCCTACGTCAAGACATCAACCAGGAGGGCACGAGGTAGGGGGGGCGCGCCTACCCCCCCCCCCCGGGCGCGCCCTCCACCCTCGTGGGCCCCACGTTGCTCCACCAACGTACTTCTTCCTCCTACATATACCTACGTACCCCCAAAACTACCAGAGACGGAGCCAAAACCCTATTTCCACCGCCGCAACTTTCTGTACCCGTGAGATCCCATCTTGGGGCCTTTTCCGGTGCTCCGCCGGAGGGGGCATTGATCATGGAGGGCCTCTACATCATCTCCAAGGCCTCTCCGATGAAGTGTGAGTAGTTTACCTCAGACCTTCGGGTCCATAGTTATTAGCTAGATGGCTTCTTCTCTCTTTTTGGATCTCAATACAAAGTTCTCCCCCTCTCTTATGGAGATCTATTCGATGTAATCTTCTTTTGCGGTGTGTTTGTCGAGATCCGATGAATTGTGGGTTTATGATCAAGATTATCTATGAACAATATTTGAATCTCCTCTGAATTCTTTTATGTATGATTGGTTATCTTTGCAAATCTCTTCGAATTATCAGTTCGGTTTGGCCTACTAGATTGATCTTTCTTGCAATAGGAGAAGTGCTTAGCTTTGGGTTCAATCTTGCGGTGTCCTTTCCCAGTGACAGTAAGGGCAGCAAGGCACGTATTGTATTGTTGCCATCGAGGATAAAAAGATGGGGTTTATATCATATTGCATGAGTTTATCCCTCTACATCATGTCATCTTTCTTAATGCGTTACTCTGTTCTTCATGAACTTAATACTCTAGATGCATGCTGGATAGCGGTTGATGTGTGGAGTACTAGTAGTAGATGCAGGCAGGAGTCGGTCTACTTGTCGCGGACGTGATGCCTATATACATGATCATACCTAGATATTCTCATAACTATGATCAATTCTATCAATTGCTCGATAGTAATTTGTTTACCCATCGCAATACTTATGCTACCTTGAGAGAAGCCACTAGTGAAACCTATGGCCCCCGGGTCTATTTGCCATCATATTAATCTTTCAACACTTTGCTATTTCTATTTCTGTTTATTTTACTTTGCATCTTTATCATAAAAATACCAAAAATATTATCCTATCATCTCTATCAGATTTCACTCTCGTAAGTGACCGTGAAGGGATTGACAACCTCTTTATCGCGTTGGTTGCGAGGTTCTTGTTTGTTTGTGTAGGTGCGAGGGACTCGCGCGTGGACTCCTACTGGATTGATACCTTGGTTCTTAAAACTGAGGGAAATAATTATGCTACTTTACTGCATCACCCTTTCCTCTTCAAGGGAAAACCAACGCAGTGCTCAAGAGGTAGCAACTGCTCACTCTTTGACCTACTAATAGGTGCACAGTAACTAATACCCTAGTAGATCGATGACCATTGAGTCAAAAAATACAGAGAATTCAAAAGAAATTCACAAAATTTGAACAAGTTCGTAAATGTGAAAAAATTCATGAAAGGAAAAAGTTTGCAAATTTTGAAAATCGCCAAAAATTGAACACAAAGTTCACAAATTTGAAAAATCTCATGAAAATGAAAACAAACATGATTTCAAAAAAATTCACAAAATCAAATCAAAGTTCATGAATTTTATTTCCGCAAAACAAGTTCACAAATTTCAAACAGTTTGCGTATTTGAATTCACGAAAATGAAAGAAAGATCACGAATGTAAGAAAAAGATTCGAATTTTAAAAACGTTTCCCATTTGGAAAATTGGATAAAGGAAAAAACCAAAAAAAACTTGTGTCGGAAAACCCCGAAGGAGAAACCGCCCAGAAAAAATACCTTTTTAGGCAAATAATGTTACATGGACTGACGCTTTTTGTACCTAGTTTTCTTTCTTTAGTGAGGGGTGTGCGCCATTGACGAAAGTCCCTATATGTGGCGCTTGAGGAGCCAAATAGGAATTGGGCTCATGGTACTGCTCGCCCACTATGGGCACTGCCTGAGAGCCGGCCTATCAGAGGTTGCACGGTGGGATTGGGGCACAAATTAACGAAGCTTCCAATAGCTTCCATCTTGTTTGGGGAAGGTTCTGCAACCTTCCGTCGTTTTTTCTCTCAACTTTTTTCTGGTTTCGGTTTTTGGTCTGTTATTTTGTTTTAAATCCTTTTTATTTTTATTTTTATCTTTGGTGGGTTTGTTGTACCTTTTTCAATATAATAAAAAATGTTCGAAAATTTCAATTTTTGTTTGAGTTCTCCAATTTTTTCTGAAATTTCAAAAATGTTTCACATATCCAGAAATGTTTGAAAATTCAAAATTACTTGTATAAATGTTCCAAATTTCAAAAAATTAATCACAATTTTCAACTATTATTTTGAATGCAAGAACTTGTTTCACACTTTCTATCATTGTTTCTAACTTGCGAATATTTTCCGAAATTCTGAACATTTTTTAATCCACGAAACAAACTTGAACTCTGCGTGAACATTTTCTGACTACATGAATTTTTGTTCGTGGACATTTTCTGAATTCACAAACATATTTTGTTGCAGAGTGTTTTTCATATCCCCAACCTTTTTGAACTCCGCATGAATATTTTTTTCAATTCATGAACTTATTTTGTATTTGCAAACATTTTTGGAATTAGCAAATAATTTCTGTTTTGGCAAACAATTTCGAACTCATGACATTTTTTGGTATGCATGATTTTTTTAAATATGAGATTATTTATAAAATTTGTGAACATATATTAAACTATAATAAAACCAATCAATATGTATCTTTGAGGTAATAAAACCGACCTATGTAAAATAAATAGGTGTAAAAATAATAATAGTAATATAATAAACTACACTACGTGTGGCACGCTGGCTCGCTTGGCCAGTCCATCTAGCAACGTTGAGAGCGATGTATCACTTTTGCGTGAGGCATAGTTGGTCCAATGGAATATATGTCACTCGAGTTGTCACTAGAAAGATAAAATTGCTTTAGTGTAACATAAATTAGTTTAAAATACTGCAGTTAGTTCTTGGGGAGGCGGTGTTTTTGTTCGTTTCCTTGGTGAGTTGTGATGGGTGTTAGGTCCCAGTTTCATGATGTGATTGAGCAGGTCCTTTGACGGTGCTGGCAAAAATATCAGTTTTGTAACATGGTTTCGACCGAGCAGGTCCTTCAACGACCGCGTCATCTCAACTCACTTACATCTTTCATCGGAAAAAAATACCCGCTCGCATCTTCTTCTTTTTTGGCCCTAAGGGAATTTGTTGAACCTAGAGCAGTGGTTCCCATGTAGATGCAGGGACCAAACAAATGTGCGTTTAGTTCTCAAAAACAACAAACGTGCTCTTTCGAAAACTGTCTTGTAAATAGTGTATATATTGGTAATACATGGCAGCTTAGCTCGCGGAGAAGAAAAAAGAATGGAAAAATGACCACGGCCAGGGGACATTGCTACAGTTGCATGTCCACTTTCAGTGGCTACAGCAAACTTTCAGTGGTTCCGTAGACGTGCGTGCATCACATGTACAGTCACGGTCGGTCTCTGTTAATTGCCGGAGTTCTACAAGTCACTATTAATTAGTTGTTACAGTAGTAGCCACAGGCATCGGCAAATGGCTGGCACCATGGAATTGTCTAATCCTAGTGCCCTTGCCTTCTGGCTGAGGAAGAGCGCGATGGAGGGAACAACACGTATACCCCGGCTTGACGACCGGGCTGAAAGTTTGGTCGAAATAAAGGTTCAAAGCGATCGAGGGTACCGTCCCGCTAGAGCTTGAGGCGAAAAATCACGACGTTGAGTTTGGCTACTGCGGCGGTAGGTTAAATCAAATGGTTACTCCTTTTGTTGTCGGAGGAAATACGCAAACTAATGTTTGAACGATGTTTTAAATGTTTACCCAATTGACTAATAACACCTCTAAGCAATTGGAAGAGAATACAAACTAATATGAAATCTAGTCGCTCAAATACGCGGTTGTTTTCGTATCAGTACGTCTCCAAGTTTTAAATGTTATGTATGGGACTAGAAATATGAACTAGTTTCTGGTACGGAGTACACCTACTATGTGGCTCTTAGTTTGATTTGGATTGCTGAATCACTTTTACATCAAGTAAAATCATATTCCGTGCAGGGCTGGTAATAAGAACCCATGGCTGCAATCTAAACCACTTCCTTTCACTTAACCACTTGCCTACCCAACATTAATATTGATTGGATGAGATAACAAGAGAACAACATATAACTAAAGCAAGCAAGAGAGGCGGCGTCTCATCTCTATGTACCTTCGTATTCCTATATATCTAGCTAGCTAAGTCCTGTCTCTATCTAAATTTTGTTTTCCTATATATCTTGCAACATGACAAGATAACAGCACCGTCTTGTCTGTATCGGCCTACATACTCCTCTCGTGGCTAGCTAAGTCCCCAGGGCCCCCAATAAATCATCAGTTGTTAGATGAATGAATGCAAGGATTATTCATCCACCACACGTCAAAATTATGCATGGTTCTATGTGAAAATGATGCATGGACGACTCCAAGCAAAGTCAGTAAATTTCATTGGTTTTCTCACGTTTATATGGGACTTGTATTGGCAAGTTGCCTAACTTGTTCCCGTATGAGTCACTTCCTTTTATCAGTAAACTAAATTGAAACTAAAAGATGTTATTCTATCTAAAATATAGTCAATTAAGGGCATTGGTACTACCCTGAAAGAAGTAAAAAAAAGGAAAAGGAAACCTCATAAAAAATGATTTAAAAACTTGCACATATTGCATAAATCTTACAATATGCAAGAACAACCATGCAATAATGTAACTTTCATAGAATAGTATGATATGCACACAAATTGTAAAACTTTCATGTATATGTCGAGTGTTCGAACAACAGTTAGCGATTGACCATCCCTTTGACATGTTAAAGATTAACTGCATCTCATGTCGGAGAGGCAGAAACGACAAATTTGACCTATGGACGAAACAATATCACAAAATAAACCGTTGACAAAAAAAATTCATCCGGCTGACCCTTTTGTGTAGTGCCCGACAGCTAGGCGTCACACTACACTTGCAGCGCCAGACTGACAGGCGCTACATGTGTGGCCAGCATTAGTGTAGAGCCTAAATCTCAGGCGTTACACACTGACTTAACATTTTTCAGGCAGCCCGGGGTGCTACACTGGCCAAGCGTGTAGCGCCTGTCAGTCAGACGCTGTACAGTGTAGTGTGGCGCCTAGCTGTCGGGCGCTACACAAAAGACTCAGTCGGGTGAAAAAAATTCGCCAACGGTTCATTTTGTGATATTGTTTCGTCCACATGTCAGAACAGTGATTTTTGCCTGTTGGAGATGTTACCCCCATTTCTCTATCTCTCCCTCACACACACACACACACACACACACAAGAGCACGCATACACAAAGAGAGAAAGACTAAAACAAAGGAAAAGATTGACTCGAACAGAAGCAAAATAACATGCAACTAAGAAATAAAAAACTACATTTATTAGCCTTTTTATCTCACGGTGTGGCAACGTGCCCAACACGAAACTGTCCTGGCTTTTACATGCATCCCGTCTAGCTTACATACCATATGCAAACTCTTTCCTAAACTGAATTGAAATTCAGCTTGAACTGAATACATCTAGGACCCTATAAAGATGCAATCTAAGACACATCACTACTAGGTTAACTATAATCTATCGTACACATACAAAATTTAGGTTGCACTGTACATGCAGTTAGAATACACACATTTAGACGGTGTCTAGCAGTCGTTGCCTATCTCAGGATCCATGCGCACACGTGCGGATAGCGGCTAGGGGTTTCCTGCTATGAACTCTACCTTATGGGCACGTGCCAAGCCACTTTCATTTTAATCAATACTTTGGCAGACGACATGACAAAAATGTTATTGATGTCTTGGTGGCACAGAAATGTTTCTAGAGATTGACAGTCATTTTTGGTTCGCTCCAACACTTCAACACTATATATGGATCTATGGTACCCTTCCAACAGTTCCATTATTCGCTCTCTCCATTCTGTCTAAGAGCAACTTCATGTGTTACTTTGTTGGTAATATTGTCTATGTCATCAACCAATAAGCCATCATTCAATTATTCGAATAGAGCGTGTCTAAGTTGTCCTATAGAAGGTGAGAGAAAAGTATAAATTTACTCTCTATTTATACCTCACAGCTTGTGCAAGATTTTCTGGTTAACATACATATATACAACCTTGATTTTTTTAACTTGTTTATTTTTGTGCTGCATCATTACATGTAGCCATTGGAGATGACCTAAACGACACATCGAAGCAACAACACTGTGACTTTGCGTCTTTTCTACATGCCACTCACATTAATGGAGGAAAATTACAGTACAACTCTGTTGATTCTGAACGTTTCTAGTCGCCCATCAAATAGCCATTTCATAGATGGTAGCATGTGTTAGAATAAAAATATGGAGTGCATATTGTTTTTTTAGAGAAACAGTACATGTGCAGGTTCTCACAGGTGCACACACTCACATCTACGAGCGCATGCATGCACACCCATCCCTGTGAGTATCTCCAAGAGACCGAGGCGATGAGTCTTGAGATTGACGAAGTCACCATATGTGAGTTATTGTTGTTGGGAACATCACTTACCACTGAAAAAATAAAGTCGTTAAATCCTGAAATAAATCTAGGAATGTGCGAGCACCTCGCACCGATAACATATCTATTTTAGATAAAATGCACAAGGGGTGCTCGGATTTAAATTAATAAAGCAGTACCAACACCAGCCAACTCGAAACTCCACACCAACCTGCCCACAATCCGGAGATTAGTGGGAGAACTCTTCGAAGACGCCTTTGAGAAGGATAACGACGCCCATGGTTTCGTCGCCGCCGTCATCGCCCCTTGTCAAAGACTTAAGCTTTCACCCAGAGTGACCCACAACAGCCCCACCAGACCTTGGAAGACGGCCAGGCACACCAATAGCCCCCAAGGGCCAAGGCCCGCGCTACCTGTGACCCTTGTGTAATACACTATAGTACACATCGCAAAGTTGCAGTACATGTTCTTTTTAGTAAGCTAATTTTATCATCCTTTTTTAAGCTAATCCCATGTGTATACACTAGTAGGAGTACACGACTCCAAATTTGAGCAGATCATTATAACTTTTAGGAACAGGACAACATGCAGGCTAATCCTGTTGTCTTCTTGGTTGAGATCAAATCCCAACAGTGAACGTCTTCGTCACATGGTTCAATGAAGATATGCCACATGGTTCAACGAAGATATGCCACATGGTTCATCAGTATGAACTAATTTATCAATCAGATGTGGCTAATCGGTTATTGTTGGCTACATTTCAACAATTTATGAGAGAAGACATGCACATGGTCCTGTAGTAATGAAGATGATAAGGGGAACTCGTGACATGTCATGTCCAGACTTGAACCAACGAGCAGCACGCACCTTTCTCCACCGATTTTCCACACATAGAATTGATCATGACCAGAGATCTATAAATAGCGGCACTTGGTTGGCGCCATAATCTATCCGGCACCAAGATTGATCCGACCATGACTATACTGAGAATGAGAGCCTCGGGGGTGGCGGCCATCCTGGCTGTGGTCCTGGCGGCGGCGCTCGCCACGGCGGCCCGCGCCCAGCAGTGTGGCTCGCAGGCCGGCGGCGCGACGTGCCCGAACTGCCTCTGCTGCAGCCGCTTCGGTTACTGTGGCAGCACCTCCCACTACTGCGGCGCCGGCTGCCAGAGCCAGTGCAGCGGCTGCGGCCCCACCCCTCCCGGACCCAGCCCCGGCGGGGGCGTGTCGTCCATCATCTCCAGGGACATCTTCGAGCAGTTCCTGCTCCACAGCAGCCAATGCTCAGATGCCGGCGGGTTCTACACGTACGACGCATTCCTGGCCGCCGCCGCCGCGTTCCCGGCCTTCGGCACCACCGGGAGCACCGAGACGCGGAAGCAGGAGGTGGCAGCCTTCTTCGGGCAGACCTCCCACGAGACCACCGGCGGGTGGGCCACCGCGCCCGACGGCCCCTACTCCTGGGGCTACTGCTTCAAGCGGGAGCTGGGTTCACCGCCCGACTACTGCCAGCCATCGTCAGAGTGGCCTTGCGCGCAAGGAAGGCAGTACTACGGCCGCGGCCCCATCATGCTCTCCTGGAACTACAACTACGGCCCCGCGGGGCGCGCCATCGGCGAGGACCTGCTCAACAACCCAGACCTTGTGGCCACCGATGCCACGGTGTCGTTCAAGACGGCGTTGTGGTTCTGGATGACGCCACAGGCAAACAAGCCGTCCTCCCACGCCGTGATCACCGGCCAGTGGACACCGACGGCCGCAGACAATGCGGCGGGAAGGGTGCCCGGGTACGGCGTCATCACCAACATCATCAACAGGGGGCTCGAGTGCGGCAGGGGGCAGGACAGCCGTGTTGCCGACCGGATCAGGTTCTACCAGCGCTACTGCAACATCCTTGGCGTCGGCTACGGGAGCAACCTCGACTGCTACAACCAGAGGCCCTTCGTCGAGGGGCTTTTGATCCAGCAAGTGACGCAGTAACAACATACTACGATCTAAATCTAGCGTCAGTCCTCGATGCATGCCTGTGTGCATGTGATTACTGATAAATAATCTCGAGGAGTAGTCTATAAGTAAATAAATGGATGAATAAAGTTGCCGTTGTGTGTGAGCATCGCTCCACCCGATCACAGGTTCTTTATTGAAAACATGTCTTCCCATGTATGCATAACTCTACCAAGTAGGTCCTATACCTGGTCACAAGCAAACAGCGAAAATTTCAGAGAATTAAACAAAAAAATTGTGCAAGTAATATGAAAATTAGAGAAAAAAACTTGTACCTGACAGCAGTAACAGTACAAGTTGTAACCCTTAATCCTTACTCAGGTGTGAAGTTTGATAGAAATTAGCACAAGAGGGGGAGCCTTCACAGGAAATCGAGGACATGGTGCAGCTCAAAAACATTAAAGCACAGTTAAGGCCAACCAAACGCATAGCAGCATAAGGAAATCTGCAGGACTTGGCAAAATAATAAGAAGTTCCAATGGAAATATTAACATAACAATCCGATCAACAACATCATTTAACATAACAATCCGATCAACGACGCATTATTAAGTACAATTGCAAATTCTCAACAACACAGTTACTGGGGAGTCACTCACAACATCTATCATACATAACAACTCAAGTTCAGCAGCAATTTATCGGCAAGCGCAGCAAACCCAAGGCCCGTTCTGGCAACGCGGAAGGAAACAAGAACAGCAGCTAGTGGCCAGCAGCAATTTTCTCTGAGTTGTGGCTTCAGGGAGCAATCTCCTTGTCCTTGTCACTAGTTTGCGGCTCGGTGGATATCGGCGAGTAGCCCGGTGCGGTGGGGGAGTAGCTTGCAGTGGGGCTGCATGCTCAAAAGTGATATCATCAGAAGAGCTAACCAATGGTGTGCTTCCATCAAGGGCAGATCGACGAGATAGATAAGCCTGATTACGCACTTAATTTAATTACCTGTAGTTTGGAGAAGTTGGGGTGTAATCTGGGCTAGGTCCTCCAGATCCTGAGGTAGTGATCGGGCTGCAGCATGCACGCAGTGAGTTAGGCAACCCATTGTATTTGTCACAGCAACAGGTGTTCTTTAAGTTGAAACAAGGAGGATGATCAACTGAAATTCGGCTCACCTTGTGGGGCTGTATGACGGGCTTGGTTGCGCATACGACGGTGAGGTGGGCGAGTAGGACGGTGAGGTCGGGCTGCAGAAACAGATATGTGAGCACAAATAAGCACAAGTATTTTGCTTCGAGCATCAACCGATAATAAGGCCAGGGCTATCCACTTTACGGAAAAGAAAACTAAAAATGTATGAATAGAATACCACCAGAAAGTCTATGAACAGAAGTTACAGAATTACCTGTAGTTTGGAGAAGTCTGACTGTACGGGCTCATCATCCTTGGGCTGCTTGGAGAATAGATATTTGAAGGACTGTACTTGGCCGAAGAAGGGCTGTAGCTCGGTGAAGTAGGGCTGTAGCTCGGTGACGTTGGGCAGTAACCAGGCGATGACGGACTGTATGCAGGTGATGTTGGGCTGTACGAGGGCGATGTCGGTTTGTATGAAGGCGACGTCGGGCTATAAGTTGGCGATGTAGGGCTGTATGAAGGAGATGTGGGGCTGTATGATGGCGACGTCGGGCTGTATGAAGGTGATGTCGGGCTGTATGAAGGAGATGTCGGGCTATAAGATGGCGACGTTGGGTTATAAGATGGCGACGACGGACTGTATGCAGGAGAGGTCGGGCTGTATGCAGGAGATGTCGGGCAGTATGCCGGAGAGGTTGGACTGTAGCTTGGCGAAGTGGGGCAGTATGCCGGAGAGGTTGGACTGTAGCTAGGAGATGTGGGGCTGTAGCTCGGAGATGTCGGAGAGTATGACGGACTGGTTGGAGAGTATGATGGACTGCTCGGACTGTAGGAAGGAGAGCCAGGCGTATATGATGGTGATGCAGGGCTATAGCTGGGCGATGCGGGGCTGTATGACGGAGAAGTGGGGCTGTAACTGTGTCCTGGCCCTGGGCTGAACACCGGAGAAGATGGACTGTAACCCCCAGAGGACGGGCTGTAGTTCGACGGCATGGGCGAGAACGCCATGCCGCCAACATACGGCGAGAACTGAGCTTCTGTGAGGGGGAAGCCCGGAAATTCGGGCTCAGCAATGGCGACATCATTCCATCATGGTACGGTGTCCCGGAGGGTGAACGCGCCGGTGTGACACCATAGTCCAGACTGTCAATATAGCTCGGGAGTTGGAGCTCAATGGCCTGCTTCAGCATCTGGTCATTCAGATACAATCCACACCCTCCTGTACCAATAGGAGCAAGCTGGCCAAGCATAATGTTCTCGGTGACACCTCTCAGGTAATCGGATTCCGCATATACAGCAGCATCAAGCAGGATATCCACCGTCTCTTCAAAAGAACATCTCATGAGGGGCCCTGTGTCGTTACGATTTATGCCGTGCCTGGTAATCGCCATCAGGTGACCTCTGTACGTCATCGTATCGCAGAGAATGGCCAGATGCCGGTAGTTCACATAAGACCCATCAAAAGATATCACCACCCTCAACTCATCCAAGAGGGACCTGCGGACAGCCTCGATGCCAAGAACTTCAATCACTTCAATCAAATGATTACTTGTTGTCCTAGAAGGATCAACGTCCTCATGACACATGACGGCCAAGAGGTTTACACCTTCTGTATCAAGCATCCACTCCTCTTCTCCTTTGAAACCTTCCTTCTCATCAAATTTATTCACCTTCCCCTTTTTGATGAAGACCTTGTTAATATCTGGAATGCCTCGAAGGGCCATCTCAGTCAACATGTTCCCCTCAATCTTCTTGAGGAAGACGTCGTCCTCGGCAGATTCACCCTGTGCCTCTCCTCCTTTCGGAGGAGCTTCGTCGTTTGCAATGCGGACACGAAGGATGAGCTTATCTGCGTTGTCATCGTTGAATATGCATGACAAGTCGTCATCAAACTCATGATTGATCTTCTCTGCAATATCAGCCATGCTCAACTTCTTATCAACCATCATCTCGCGGTTCAGTTCAATACGCAGCAGCCAAGGAGACATCTTATCTGGGTCGACATCCTCATCAGGCATCTCATAGTATGACCTGACAAAGTCCACATCCTCAGGAATGAGGGTTCCTAGAGGATCAGGATCATACCATATCTCAGTGGCATGGGTCACACTTCGTAGCGTGGTGTACTCCAAGGCACACTGGACATTCTTGGCCAATTCTTTCCTGCTGTTCACCCCAGGCTTTAGGAAGACAGACAGCGATGGAGTCTTTATCTTCTTGGCGACGTTAATGATCTCTCTTAACCTGGGAACCCCAAGGGTAACATTCTTAGCACTAACACCAGCATAATGGAAAGTATTGAGCGTCATCTGAGTCGCCGGTTCTCCAATGGACTGTGCAGCCACACATCCAATCATTTCACCAGGAGCCACCAAAGACTGGAGGAATCTCGATTCAATCTCACCAATGACCCATTCAAAAGATTCCTTTGTAAGCCTGTATTCTTTCAAGACCCTCTTGCTAGCAAATGTGCTGCGAAGCAGGATATTGAAGAGCAGAGTAGCGTTCTTCTGAGCCTCAATGCTCATGGCGTCGTCGCCGGGGACAACCTTGAGTCTTTCTTGCAGCTTATCAATTGCTTCCACAATTTCCATTGGGTGCATGTCAGAAGGTTTTCTTAAATCAATCTTGAAAGTCTTCTGAGCATTCCAGATAAGCCGCTTGAGATTGACAGGCATAGGCCATGTACCCTCGCCAGTTGTGGTAATTTCTTGCCCAAGCTGTAATCTGTCAGCTTCCAATTTCTGAAGCTCTGCCTCAAACACATTTCTGAATTCACGAATGGTCTTCAAATCCTCAACATGGTCAGGCAACATGTAATTAGGCTTCCAATTCATATCATTCAGTTCATAACGAAATACATTATCAAACTCATCCTTTTTCATCTTCAGGGAGTCCAGTTTCTGGGATTCAATCCAAACAGCATCCATGCCGTCTTCTCCATACAAGAATTGAATGACATCACCCAAAGAGTTTCTAACGGTACCGTCATATTTAACCATGATGTCTTCCATAGCCTTCACGAGCCTGCGCTGAATATACCCAGTCTCGGAAGTTTTCACAGCAGTATCAATCAAACCTTCTCTACCACCCATAGCATGGAAGAAAAATTCCTGTGGTGTCAAGCCTCGAAGATAAGAGTTCTCCACAAATCCACGGCTTTCAGGGCCGTAGTTATCTTTCGTGAAGTGGGGCAATGTACGATCAACAAAACCAAATGGAATCCGTTTGCCCTCAACGTTCTGCTGTCCGACACAAGCAGTCATTTGTGAAATATTAATGAAACTGCCTTTTGAGCCTGCAGTGACCATAGCTTTCAAATTGTTGCTCTCGGACAAACTCTTCTGGGCACTACTGCCAGATTCATCACGAGCCTTGTTAAGAACCTAGCATGAGAAACAGATATGTCAAAACGAGTATATCAAGAAAGTTATTTATCGCAAACTCCTATTTTCCCAGATGAAAGAACCAAACAAGGACATTCAGCTATTGTACCTGATTTACTCTATTTTCAAATGATTCCATCATCGTGCGTCCTGGCTCGGGTTCCAGCTCCTTCCCTTGTGCTTGCCTAATAAGCCCATTCACTTCAATCTTGGCGTTTGCGATTGTCTCATTAATTTTTTCCATGGTATCTGCGTCTGCAATTGTATCCCCGATCCCAATACTGAAACCATTTTGCAGAAGCCAGTAGTTGACCAGCCACTGTGTATGACCCAAGAACTTCCGTGCCGCATCTGGGCCTACCTCTTCCCTGCAAACAGTTAAACCAAAACTATTTAGCAGAGGGGAACATGTTGGATAAAATCTGCAATGCACCTTTTATTACTTACCAAATAACATGAATAAGACTTCCACTTGATGCCCCAAGTGTTTTTTTGCAAAGTGTACCAGAGAGAAGCTCTCCCTTCTCTATCCGGACCACAGTATCACCAGGAGTTGTAAATCCATTTTCTGTTTCAGCGTGCCAGGCTGAAAATCTAATTAAATTAATTAACTTGGGGATGATCAAGTTGAAAACTTGTTTGCCAGTCCAAATCGGCCTTGGTTTCAAAATGGTAGGGGCTGGGACCTTCCCATCAAAATCTTCCCACCACATTAAGATGTTCATAAATACATCCTGGGAGAAATTTTCAGCACAGTAAGCTACAAAACCACACACACAGTACTATTTAAGGTGTTCAAGGAAAGTATTATTGTTAACCTTTTCGATGAGAGTATCCCTTTTGGTCATTTTTCGACACCCAAGAAGTGTGTCCTGGACAATACCCATGACAGGTCTATTTGCTTGAGGTGACACAATACATTTCGGCACCATCATCAGCTCTAAAACTTCAGCCCTGGTCTCAAATGACTGGGGAACATGCATATTCATTTCATCCCCGTCAAAATCAGCATTGTAGGGTGATGTGACAGACAAGTTCAGGCGGAAAGTTGAGTAGGGCATAATTTTAATGCGATGGCCCATGATAGACATTTTGTGGAGACTGGGTTGCCGGTTGAAAAGAACAAAATCTCCATCGTTGAGGTGCCTTTCCACCTGAGAAATCAATTGCAAAATGGATTAGCTAAAACAAAAAAAAGGCAATTTTTGTGATGCCTTCATTAAAACAGCAGTAGATGATGCAACGATGTCGTTACTAACTTTGTAACCAAGCTCCAAATGCTGATCGCTACTTTTCTTCACATAGCGAAGATCCAGCCTCTGGCCATCTTCCCTAATAATGTACTTCGCTCCTGTCTTGCCTGGGGGAGGGTGAGGCCCATATTCTACTAGTTCTTTCAACCTGGTATAATCAGATTTAGACATTACTTATCAAATATCAATGCAGAAGAGCAATTACACAAGATGCCTCAATAACAGCAAATTAGTTTACCTCTCAATGTTATATGGAGTGACAGTTTCTGGGTATGTCAGATTCAAAGCAATACTCCATGGCACCCCCAATTGATCAATGTTGATATTCGG
Organism: Triticum aestivum; assembly: GCF_018294505.1. Lineage (NCBI taxonomy): Eukaryota > Viridiplantae > Streptophyta > Magnoliopsida > Poales > Poaceae > Triticum > Triticum aestivum. The sequence continues at coordinate 653,286,021 of NC_057799.1, read as the reverse complement.
ATCTGGTGTGATGACGGTACGAGCTGAGAAATCAACACGCTTCCCCATTAAATTTCCTCTAATCCGGCCTTCTTTTGCTTTCAGCCTGCTGCAAATCGACTTAATAGGCCTTCCAGAACGCTGAGTGGCCTGAATATTTTCAACAAAAAATATTCAGAACAATCTATCCATTACTGTATTTTTAGGTGAAACAAGTGGGGGGAAAATATTCATTAATGCTTAATACAGGAAGTGGACTTATAGACTACTCACCCTTGGTTGTCCAGGAAGATCATTATCGAAGTATGTTGCAATGTGAAACTGCAACAGCTGAGCAAACTCTGTTATAATGTGAGCTGGGGCTCCATTTCTCTCTTGCCTCCTCAAATTCTCATTATGTCGAATTATCATCGCTAATTGATGAGTCAAATCATCCTGTCAAAACAGAAGCAACAACAAGATAAACAGTTAGTAAAAGGGCACCTGTGAACCAACCATTGGATTCATAATAATTTTAGTAGTACTGGGCTAACCTCGCTTCTGGAGGAAGTATCCATCATGACAGATGGTCTCACAGGGGGCGGAGGAATTGGGAGGACTTGCAGTATCATCCAATCAGGACGAGCAAATTCAGGATTCAGGCCCAATAAAAGACAGTCCTCGTCACTTATACGCTTGAGAACATTAAGGACCTGCCCCAACAAACCATGATGTGATCCATATGGTTAAATGAAATTCTTAATTAGAACCTACTGAGTTGAGCAAAGATAATGTAAATACCCTCTCGGCAGAGAGAATTTGCTTTCGCTCCACTGGTTCCGGGAGTTGATCTTGCTCATCATTTTTCTTCTTTGTTGTTTTAAACTCTGCAACCATCTTCATACCATCAACTGTGATATTTGGCTGCTGAGCCCCACAACCACCTTTTTTCTTCACTGGCTCATCAGTGTCCTGCTGATCCTGACCCTCAAGGTCTTCACCCCCAGAGCAAACCTTTTTGCTCTTGCAAGCATCATATATTCTTCTTAATCTATTTTTGGGGTTCTTGATTTTCAGAGCCTGCTGGAACTTGGTGTCTTCCTGCAAGATATATCACTGATAAGTAACATGCCAAAACAATGCACACAACAATAAATGGTCCATTATTGAGTAAACTATAAAGTTTTTTCTTATTCGGCTTCGTGATGCTGATTAGAATGTTGATCTCCAGGTCCATAAAAAAGATGCAAGAAGTCTAAAGCAGTCGCATCTACAGCTCATCATACCCGACACTAATGATTCTATATCTCAAAATTACCATGTTGGTTGAGAAGAGGAGTGCAAAATTGGACAAACATAGATATGGTGAGAACTAAGATTGCTATGATTTGGGTGTAGCTTTTCTGGCACATCAGAGACCCTTCCTTTCAGTTTGGCTAGATATGCACCAACCAATAACCAGTAAAATGGTTTGGATAGATATATGCATCAACCAGTAAGATGCACAGCTCTTAAAAAGGAAACCAGACCGGCAGAAGGGTCAAGAAGATGCAGTACCTCGTCCGCGAGGATCTTGGAGCAGTTGAAGCACACGCAGCGCATTACTGAGAGCACGGTCTTGATGAAGCCGATATGGAACATGGGCTTCGCAAGCTCGAGGTGGCCAAAGTGGCCCGGGCACTCGGCCATCCCAGCCATACACGTGTCGCACTTGAGTTTCCTGTCGATGGTGCCCAAACGAGGGTCGCTCAGACCCCCGGGCTTCACCTTGCCCCTCTCCATAGTCTCCGCGTGCTCAATCATCACCACCGACATTTGTCTCTGCAAATAAGGAAAGCAACACAAGAATACTTGGTCAAATTCATTCCTAAAATGGTACACATTTCCATATCGACCCGCCAAGATTAAAAAAACGGCCAACGGTGCCGTTAAACCGTTACAAAATAACGGTTGGCGGACATTTGAACCGAATAAAATCATCATATATACAGTCATATCCATCTTATTAATTGCTAGATCTAAGTAAGAGAGAAGCAACATCTGTGTGCGACTTTTATTCAAGAGAACTTGTATACTAAACAACGACGTAATCAAAAGCAAATTGCAAAATCAAGTGTGATGATATATAATACGCAAATCTATGCAGACTGTACCTCGCAGAGTTAACCCAAACACCTCACAGGCCAATAAGAACATCGATTAGCACTTTGTTGGATTGGCAAGTCAAGACTTTTGATGTGTAAGAGAATTTCAACTTGACCTAATATCAATCCTACCACAACTTGAACTCAGAACGAACCATAGACTTACAAGTTACACGGCCATGTATTCTGCTCCGCCCGAAATTCTCTCTCGACTAATTCCCCGTGTTAGCAAAAACCAAACAACAATCGCAGATACGTTCAATGTGCCAAACCCAAAACCCTAGGTATCCGTCAGATCGATCAAACTCTCTACCCAAGCACCAAAAAAAAGTCGAATCTACAACCATCCGGGAGTGGGAACTGCACGAGATCCGACTCCAACTCCACGCAGGGAGAGCAGATCAGAGGAGATGAAGGACGGATCCAAGATCAAGATGAAGGAACGCGGTGGCGGTGCGTGGGGTGGGGTGTGGGGGATTACGATCTCGTCGGGGCTGAGCACGCCGAACTGGACGAGCTTGACCTTGGCCACCTCGGCCGGCGAGTGCGGGAACCGCGCGTCCATCGCGGCCCCACGTCGTCGGCGGCGCCGGCGCCGACAAGATCGATCTCTGACCGCCGACGCTCCGCTCGAGTCGGCGAAAGGGGATCGGCCTGGGGCAATGTGCGTCTGGGAAGAGGGTGGGGGTCGGGGTCTATTTATAGACGTATCCTGCGCCGGCCGGGCTACCGTGAGCCGGAGGAAATGAGGGTTTTTTGTAAGAGAGAAATGAGGGCCTTCTTCCGATCCGTGGGTATATCTTTTTCCCTCATGGGCTTTTTTCCTTACCTGTAATGCATTTTATCGAGTCTTTTTCATTTTTGAATATCTTTTTTTCATTTTTTTTAGTTGTCATGGTTCCATTTTGAATGAAATGAGGCTTTTTTCAGTGCAAACACAGATGCTCACATACGTACTCATCGCATAATGATGGAGTGCCCGTATAGCTGGTCCTGAACTTGTGGTTTACTATTTCAGACCGCATAGAGAACACCTCTACATCGTGGACGTTGAATAAGGTCGTCGCCCAATAATTAATTTCATCACTTGGTTGTCGGATCAATACATCTGAGTTTGTCGGTTCGTGGCAAAACCTCTGATGCCACCCTTGCGGTAAATTATTCCACTGACCAAGCCATCCTCGCCGTTCGTCTCCTTTTACCCTGCCCACGTGGCGTCGACTCCAGCTTACGGCCCCCAGCCTCCTTAGCGTTGTCGTTTCTACATGACTTTCGGGTGGCATATCAAATAAATGATCAAATACTACAGTATATCACAGGTTGCCGCCATAGGTCCGGCAAAAAATGGATAATGTTCATCTGCAAAAAAATCATTAAGCAACTAGTGTTATGATAGGTGGGGAAAAAAAGGTTTCATATAGATAGGTTGGTTGAATAGTATAGTCCATCATCACTGTGAAAATGATCATTTACACGCAAAAAACACAATTCATGGAACCGTGCATCCATCGCACCACCACGTCGGTGGCGTCACCGCCGCCAGGATCGATCTCACACCACCTCTGATGGTGTCCCTCTTGCAGTAAATTCTCCCATTAAGCTACCCCCTCGCCTGCATTCTTCTCCTTTTACCCTACTCATGTGGTGTCGACTCTAGCTTACGGCCCCCTGCCTCCTCGGCGTTGTCGTTTCTACATGACTTTGGGGTGGCATATCAAATAAATGATCAAATACTACAGTATATCACATGTTGCCAGCAAAGGTCCGGCAAAAAGTGGATAATGTTCATCTGCAAAAAAAACATTTAAGCAACTAGTGTTATGATAGGTAAGAAAAAAAAGGTTTCGTATAGATAGGTTGGTTGAATAGTATAGTCCACCATCACTGTAAAAAAGATCATTTACACGCAAAATAACACAATTCATGGAACCGCACGTCTATCGCACCCCCATGTCGGCGGCGGCACCGCCGCCAGGATCGATCTCACCCCACCTCTGACGGTGTCCCCCTTGCAGTTAGTTCTCCCATTGACCTACCCCCTCGCATGCATTCTTCTCCTTTTACCCTACTCATGTGGTGTCGACTCTAGCTTACGGCCCCCTGCCTCCTCAGTGTTGTCGTTTCTACACGACTTTTGGGTGGCATGTCAAATAAATGATCCTACAGTATATCACAGGTTGCCGCCATAGGTCCGGCAAAAAATGGATAATGTTCCTCTGCAAAAAAATTCATTTAAGCAACTAGTGTTATGATAGCTAAGAAAAAAAAGGTTTCGTATAGATAGGTTGGTTGAATAGTATAGTCCACCATCACTGTAAAAATGATCATTTACACGCAAAATAACACAATTCATGGAACCACACGTCCATCGCACCCCCATGTCGGCGGCGTCACCGCCGCCAGGATCGATCTCACACCACCTCTGATGGTGTCCCTCTTGCAGTAAATTCTCCCATTAAGCTACCCCCTCGCCCGCATTCTTCTCCTTTTACCCTACTCATGTGGTGTCGACTCCAGCTTACGGCCCCCTGCCTCCTCGGCGTTGTCGTTTCTACATGACTTTGGGGTGGCATATCAAATAAATGATCAAATACTACAGTATATCACAGGTTGCCACCAAAGGTCCGGCAAAAAATGGATAATGTTCATCTGCAAAAAGAATCATTTAAGCAACTAGTGTTATGATAGGTAAGAAAAAAAAGGTTTCGTATAGATAGGTTGGTTGAATAGTATAGTCCACCATCACTACAAAATGATCATTTACACGCAAAATAACACAATTCATGGAACCGCACGTCCATCGCAATCCCATGTCGGCGGCGCCGCCGCCGCCAAGATCGATCTCACCCCACCTCTGACGGTGTCCCCCTTGCAGTTAGTTCTCCCATTAACCTACCGCCTCGCCTGCATTTCTTCTCCTTTTACCCTACTCATGTGGTGTCGACTCTAGCTTACGGCCCCCTGCCTCCTCAGCGTTGTCGTTTCTACACGACTTTTGGGTGGCATGTCAAATAAATGATCCTACAGTATATCACAGGTTGCCGCCATAGGTCCGGCAAAAAATGGATAATGTTCCTCTGCAAAAAAATTCATTTAAGCAACTAGTGTTATGATAGCTAAGAAAAAAAAGGTTTCGTATAGATAGGTTGGTTGAATAGTATAGTCCACCATCACTGTAAAAATGATCATTTACACGCAAAATAACACAATTCATGGAACCGTGCATCCATCGCACCACCATGTCGGTGGCGTCACCGCCGCCAGGATCGATCTCACACCACCTCTGATGGTGTCCCTCTTGCAGTAAATTCTCCCATTAAGCTACCCCCTCGCCTGCATTCTTCTCCTTTTACCCTACTCATGTGGTGTCGACTCTAGCTTACGGCCCCCTGCCTCCTCGGCGTTGTCGTTTCTACATGACTTTGGGGTGGCATATCAAATAAATGATCAAATACTACAGTATATCACATGTTGCCAGCAAAGGTCCGGCAAAAAATGGATAATGTTCATCTGCAAAAAAAACATTTAAGCAACTAGTGTTATGATAGGTAAGAAAAAAAAGGTTTCGTATAGATAGGTTGGTTGAATAGTATAGTCCACCATCACTATAAAATGATCATTTACACGCAAAATAACACAATTCATGGAACCGCACGTCCATCGCAATCCCATGTCGGCGGCGCCGCCGCCGCCAAGATCGATCTCACCCCACCTCTGACGGTGTCCCCCTTGCAGTTAGTTCTCCCATTGACCTACCGCCTCGCCTGCATTTCTTCTCCTTTTACCCTACTCATGTGGTGTCGACTCTAGCTTACGGCCCCCTGCCTCCTCAGCGTTGTCGTTTCTACACGACTTTTGGGTGGCATGTCAAATAAATGATCCTACAGTATATCACAGGTTGCCGCCATAGGTCCGGCAAAAAATGGATAATGTTCCTCTGCAAAAAAATTCATTTAAGCAACTAGTGTTATGATAGCTAAGAAAAAAAAGGTTTCGTATAGATAGGTTGGTTGAATAGTATAGTCCACCATCACTGTAAAAATGATCATTTACACGCAAAATAACACAATTCATGGAACCACTCGTCCATCGCACCCCCATGTCGGCGGCGTCGCCGCCGCCAGGATCGATCTCACACCACCTCTGATGGTGTCCCTCTTGCAGTAAATTCTCCCATTAAGCTACCCCCTCGCCCGCATTCTTCTCCTTTTACCCTACTCATGTGGTGTCGACTCCAGCTTACGGCCCCCTGCCTCCTCGGCGTTGTCGTTTCTACATGACTTTGGGGTGGCATATCAAATAAATGATCAAATACTACAGTATATCACAGGTTGCCACCAAAGGTCCGGCAAAAAATGGATAATGTTCATCTGCAAAAAGAATCATTTAAGCAACTAGTGTTATGATAGGTAAGAAAAAAAAGGTTTCGTATAGATAGGTTGGTTGAATAGTATAGTCCACCATCACTATAAAATGATCATTTACACGCAAAATAACACAATTCATGGAACCGCACGTCCATCGCAATCCCATGTCGGCGGCGCCGCCGCCGCCAAGATCGATCTCACCCCACCTCTGACGGTGTCCCCCTTGCAGTTAGTTCTCCCATTAACCTACCGCCTCGCCTGCATTTCTTCTCCTTTTACCCTACTCATGTGGTGTCGACTCTAGCTTACGGCCCCCTGCCTCCTCAGCGTTGTCGTTTCTACACGACTTTTGGGTGGCATGTCAAATAAATGATCCTACAGTATATCACAGGTTGCCGCCATAGGTCCGGCAAAAAATGGATAATGTTCCTCTGCAAAAAAATTCATTTAAGCAACTAGTGTTATGATAGCTAAGAAAAAAAAGGTTTCGTATAGATAGGTTGGTTGAATAGTATAGTCCACCATCACTGTAAAAATGATCATTTACACGCAAAATAACACAATTCATGGAACCACTCGTCCATCGCACCCCCATGTCGGCGGCGTCGCCGCCGCCAGGATCGATCTCACACCACCTCTGATGGTGTCCCTCTTGCAGTAAATTCTCCCATTAAGCTACCCCCTCGCCTGCATTCTTCTCCTTTTACCCTACTCATGTGGTGTCGACTCCAGCTTACGCCCCCCTGCCTCCTCGGCGTTGTCGTTTCTACATGACTTTGGGGTGGCATATCAAATAAATGATCAAATACTACAGTATATCACATGTTGCCAGCAAAGGTCCGGCAAAAAGTGGATAATGTTCATCTGCAAAAAAAACATTTAAGCAACTAGTGTTATGATAGGTAAGAAAAAAATGGTTTCGTATAGATAGGTTGGTTGAATAGTATAGTCCACCATCACTGTAAAAAAGATCATTTACACGCAAAATAACACAATTCATGGAACCGCACGTCTATCGCACCCCCATGTCGGCGGCGGCACCGCCGCCAGGATCGATCTCACCCCACCTCTGACGGTGTCCCCCTTGCAGTTAGTTCTCCCATTGACCTACCCCCTCGCATGCATTCTTCTCCTTTTACCCTACTCATGTGGTGTCGACTCTAGCTTACGGCCCCCTGCCTCCTCAGTGTTGTCGTTTCTACACGACTTTTGGGTGGCATGTCAAATAAATGATCCTACAGTATATCACAGGTTGCCGCCATAGGTCCGGCAAAAAATGGATAATGTTCCTCTGCAAAAAAATTCATTTAAGCAACTAGTGTTATGATAGCTAAGAAAAAAAAGGTTTCGTATAGATAGGTTGGTTGAATAGTATAGTCCACCATCACTGTAAAAATGATCATTTACACGCAAAATAACACAATTCATGGAACCACACGTCCATCGCACCCCCATGTCGGCGGCGTCACCGCCGCCAGGATCGATCTCACACCACCTCTGATGGTGTCCCTCTTGCAGTAAATTCTCCCATTAAGCTACCCCCTCGCCCGCATTCTTCTCCTTTTACCCTACTCATGTGGTGTCGACTCCAGCTTACGGCCCCCTGCCTCCTCGGCGTTGTCGTTTCTACATGACTTTGGGGTGGCATATCAAATAAATGATCAAATACTACAGTATATCACAGGTTGCCACCAAAGGTCCGGCAAAAAATGGATAATGTTCATCTGCAAAAAGAATCATTTAAGCAACTAGTGTTATGATAGGTAAGAAAAAAAAGGTTTCGTATAGATAGGTTGGTTGAATAGTATAGTCCACCATCACTACAAAATGATCATTTACACGCAAAATAACACAATTCATGGAACCGCACGTCCATCGCAATCCCATGTCGGCGGCGCCGCCGCCGCCAAGATCGATCTCACCCCACCTCTGACGGTGTCCCCCTTGCAGTTAGTTCTCCCATTAACCTACCGCCTCGCCTGCATTTCTTCTCCTTTTACCCTACTCATGTGGTGTCGACTCTAGCTTACGGCCCCCTGCCTCCTCAGCGTTGTCGTTTCTACACGACTTTTGGGTGGCATGTCAAATAAATGATCCTACAGTATATCACAGGTTGCCGCCATAGGTCCGGCAAAAAATGGATAATGTTCCTCTGCAAAAAAATTCATTTAAGCAACTAGTGTTATGATAGCTAAGAAAAAAAAGGTTTCGTATAGATAGGTTGGTTGAATAGTATAGTCCACCATCACTGTAAAAATGATCATTTACACGCAAAATAACACAATTCATGGAACCGTGCATCCATCGCACCACCATGTCGGTGGCGTCACCGCCGCCAGGATCGATCTCACACCACCTCTGATGGTGTCCCTCTTGCAGTAAATTCTCCCATTAAGCTACCCCCTCGCCTGCATTCTTCTCCTTTTACCCTACTCATGTGGTGTCGACTCTAGCTTACGGCCCCCTGCCTCCTCGGCGTTGTCGTTTCTACATGACTTTGGGGTGGCATATCAAATAAATGATCAAATACTACAGTATATCACATGTTGCCAGCAAAGGTCCGGCAAAAAATGGATAATGTTCATCTGCAAAAAAAACATTTAAGCAACTAGTGTTATGATAGGTAAGAAAAAAAGGTTTCGTATAGATAGGTTGGTTGAATAGTATAGTCCACCATCACTATAAAATGATCATTTACACGCAAAATAACACAATTCATGGAACCGCACGTCCATCGCAATCCCATGTCGGCGGCGCCGCCGCCGCCAAGATCGATCTCACCCCACCTCTGACGGTGTCCCCCTTGCAGTTAGTTCTCCCATTGACCTACCGCCTCGCCTGCATTTCTTCTCCTTTTACCCTACTCATGTGGTGTCGACTCTAGCTTACGGCCCCCTGCCTCCTCAGCGTTGTCGTTTCTACACGACTTTTGGGTGGCATGTCAAATAAATGATCCTACAGTATATCACAGGTTGCCGCCATAGGTCCGGCAAAAAATGGATAATGTTCCTCTGCAAAAAAATTCATTTAAGCAACTAGTGTTATGATAGCTAAGAAAAAAAAGGTTTCGTATAGATAGGTTGGTTGAATAGTATAGTCCACCATCACTGTAAAAATGATCATTTACACGCAAAATAACACAATTCATGGAACCACTCGTCCATCGCACCCCCATGTCGGCGGCGTCGCCGCCGCCAGGATCGATCTCACACCACCTCTGATGGTGTCCCTCTTGCAGTAAATTCTCCCATTAAGCTACCCCCTCGCCCGCATTCTTCTCCTTTTACCCTACTCATGTGGTGTCGACTCCAGCTTACGGCCCCCTGCCTCCTCGGCGTTGTCGTTTCTACATGACTTTGGGGTGGCATATCAAATAAATGATCAAATACTACAGTATATCACAGGTTGCCACCAAAGGTCCGGCAAAAAATGGATAATGTTCATCTGCAAAAAGAATCATTTAAGCAACTAGTGTTATGATAGGTAAGAAAAAAAAGGTTTCGTATAGATAGGTTGGTTGAATAGTATAGTCCACCATCACTATAAAATGATCATTTACACGCAAAATAACACAATTCATGGAACCGCACGTCCATCGCAATCCCATGTCGGCGGCGCCGCCGCCGCCAAGATCGATCTCACCCCACCTCTGACGGTGTCCCCCTTGCAGTTAGTTCTCCCATTAACCTACCGCCTCGCCTGCATTTCTTCTCCTTTTACCCTACTCATGTGGTGTCGACTCTAGCTTACGGCCCCCTGCCTCCTCAGCGTTGTCGTTTCTACACGACTTTTGGGTGGCATGTCAAATAAATGATCCTACAGTATATCACAGGTTGCCGCCATAGGTCCGGCAAAAAATGGATAATGTTCCTCTGCAAAAAAATTCATTTAAGCAACTAGTGTTATGATAGCTAAGAAAAAAAAGGTTTCGTATAGATAGGTTGGTTGAATAGTATAGTCCACCATCACTGTAAAAATGATCATTTACACGCAAAATAACACAATTCATGGAACCACTCGTCCATCGCACCCCCATGTCGGCGGCGTCGCCGCCGCCAGGATCGATCTCACACCACCTCTGATGGTGTCCCTCTTGCAGTAAATTCTCCCATTAAGCTACCCCCTCGCCTGCATTCTTCTCCTTTTACCCTACTCATGTGGTGTCGACTCCAGCTTACGCCCCCCTGCCTCCTCGGCGTTGTCGTTTCTACATGACTTTGGGGTGGCATATCAAATAAATGATCAAATACTACAGTATATCACAGGTTGCCACCAAAGGTCCGGCAAAAAATGGATAATGTTCTTCTGCAAAAAGAATCATTTAAGCAACTAGTGTTATGATAAGTAAGAAAAAAAAGGTTTCGTATAGATAGGTTGGTTGAATAGTATAGTCCACCATCACTGTAAAAATGATCATTTACACGCAAAATAACACAATTCATGGAACCGCCCGTCCATCGCACCCCCATGTCGGCGGCGGCGCCGCCGCCAAGATCGATCTCACCCCACCTCTGACGGTGTCCCCCTTGCAGTTAGTTCTCCCATTGACCTACCGCCTCGCCTGCATTTCTTCTCCTTTTACCCTACTCATGTGGTGTCGACTCTAGCTTACGGCCCCCTGCCTCCTCAGTGTTGTCGTTTCTACACGACTTTTGGGTGGCATGTCAAATAAATGATCCTATAGTATATCACAGGTTGCCGCCATAGGTCCGGCAAAAAATGGATAATGTTCCTCTGCAAAAAAATTCATTTAAGCCACTAGTGTTATGATAGCTAAGAAAAAAAGGTTTCGTATAGATAGGTTGGTTGAATAGTATTGTCCACCATCACTGTAAAAATGATCATTTACACGCAAAATAACACAATTCATGGAACCACACGTCCATCGCACCCCCATGTCGGCGGCGTCGCTGCCGCCAGGATCGATCTCACACCACCTCTGATGGTGTCCCCATTGCAGTAAATTCTCCCATCGACCTAGCCCCCTCGCATGCATTATTCTCCTTTTATCCTACTCATGTTGCGTCGACTCCAGCTTACGCCCCCTACTTCCTCAGCGTTGTCGTTTCTCCATAACTTTTGGGTGGCATATCAAATAAATTATTGAATACTATATCACATGTCGCCGCCATAGGTCCATCAAAAAATGGATAATGTCCATCTGTATAAAAAGATCATTTATGTAACTAGTGCTATGATAGCTAACGAAAAAGAGGTTCAGTATAGATAGGTTGGTTGAATAACATAGTCCGCCATCAATGTAAAAATGTTCATTTACACACAAAAAAAACACAATTCATGGAAGCGCACGCGGCACATCTATCGCTCCTCCATGTCAATGCCGGTGCCGCCCCCGCCGCCAAGATCGATCTTGAACCGCCTACGCTCGAGTCGACGGAAGGGGATCATCCCGGGACACGGTGCGTCTGAGGAAGAGGGTGGGGGATGGGCCATTGCTTATAGATGTATCATGCAGCGGGGGGGGGGGGCTACCATGGGCCGGAGGAAATCCGCTTTTTCGGTGGGAATATTTTCCCCCGATGTTTTTTTTTCTCTTTGGTGAAGCTAGAGATGTTTCCATAAAAAATGCTAGAGATGTTGAGTTAGGGATACCGGATGATGTTCGCAGATTCATTCTGAATGAAATGAAACCAATGATGAGCCCTTGTTTACTAAAAAAGAAACAATGTTTTTTTTTCAAGTGGAAATACAATGCAAACACTGATGCTAATATGTGCATACGCACTCATCTCATAATGATGGAGTGCTCGTGTTGTCGTGACTCGTGAACTTGCGGTTTCCTATTTCAGACTGCATCAGGAACATCCCTTCATGGTGGGGTGCTGAGTAAGTTTGTTCAACCTGGTTGTCGGCAATTAATTTCAACACATGGTTGTCGGATCGATCAACCTGAGTTTGTCGGTTGGTGACAAAAACTCCGATGCCACCCTCGCCAGAAATTCTTCCATTTACCGCGCCATAGGCCCGACTCAAAATGGATATTGATTCATATGCACAAAACTATTTAAGCAACTAGTGCGATGATAGGTAACAAAAAAGGCTCCATATGGACAGGTTGGTTGAATCATATAGTCCACCATCACTATAAAATGTTAAAATGTTATTTACACACAATTCATGTGAGTAGATAAAACGTTTGATATGCATTTTTTTAAGAAAATAAGCTATACATTCAGTGAGAAAAACAAATGCGTGCATGCTTTGACCGACAAAGGAACATATTTTTGACTCGCATGACCGGTTGTTCATGCCAAGTGTACAATTTTGATCTAAAAATGTTTAAAATATTTTGAAACTAATTTTCCACAAACCAATTGAAAATTTCAGCATGCATCTCCATATGGTATTGATGAATGGGTATTTATTTTTGTTTATTTATATTTTTTTGAGCTGGTTTATTGATATTTGAAAATGTGTTACTTCTTGTGCAGGTAGTCCTTTTTCAAAAGAAATTACTTTAGGACAAAGCATCCATAGTATTTGAAAATGAGCTTCTATGCTGTAGTACATAAAAGTCCACATAATCATTACACCATCACCACCACCGATATTGGAAAGAGTTCCGTTCTACCTTTTTTTGAGGAATAGTAAGAGCTCCGTTCTACGTGGGAGTTAGGTCTCGTGTACTACGAAATGTAGCTCCGGCTCGCCTTAGGCACGAGGCTAGTGGGCCATCCCAGTACTGAAGTTGTCTCTGCGCTTCTTCTTGTTTCTCTATGTTTTTCCGATATTGCGCACTATCATTTACTTATTGCTAATCTTTCCTAATCATATGGTAAACTTCATCCGTAACACATGTGTCATTTTGCTTCCTTCAAAGAACTCATCTTTCTTGACCGTTTGCATCAGTATTCTTCGGTTTTTCTTTTCTTTTTTCTTTTTTTCTTTTGTTTTCTTTGTTTCTTTCTTTAGTTTTCTTTGAGTTGTCCGCAACACATGTTCATTTTTTGTACATATTGTACATTTTTTGCATACATCAAAACATTTTTCACATGTTTAACATTCGCTAAATACATGATTAACATTTTTTCTGTATATTTTGGTGTCTACATTTTTTACACATTGTACATGTTCCGTATCTAATTTTTAATAAATGTTAAACTTTTTTCAAATAAAAATACTATATTTTTATAGGTGCGTTTTGATGTATAATTTTTTATACATATTATACATTTTTTATACAAATGAAATATTTTGATAAATGTTTAACATTTTTCGAACACGTGATTAACATTCTTTAAATACTCCTTTTGTTTCAAAATAAGTGTCATGATTAACAAAGAGAGTACATGTTATTTAAAAAAAATTAATACATGTTAGACATTTTTCAAATACACATGGAAGCATCTTTTTTAATCATATAAACATTTTAAACTACGTGAATTTTTTAGTACTTTGTATAAACAATTTAAAAAAAATACCAGAACTTAGTTTTGAAATGTGTGAATTTTTTTCTAAATGCAACGTATATTATTTTCAACGGTACAAAACATTTTTTCTAAATTATATGAACATTTTTTATATTTCATAAAAATTCTTAAATAGATACATAAACTATTTAAAACACATCAAAATTTTGTAAATGGCAGAAACAGTGTTTTTGAATACTATCACCATTTTTAAAAATTACACGAACAATTGCCTTACACTGTATTAGCATTTTTTTTAAATTCTTGGTATTTTCAATTTAATGTAAATTGAAGTTTTGTATTATATGCATTAAAAATATAAAAAAAGAACAAATAAAAATTATCAAATAAAAACGAATTAAACGAAGCTAGTTATGCTGCCCCATTAGTAGTGAGGCTCACGCGAGATGAGCTTGTATTTCACTGCGTGTGAGACACAACCGCTCCAAGGAAGCAACTAATCATTGGTTACCCTTTGGGGTGCTCCTGCAAGCTTAACTTTTTTTCATGTGAGTGCTCCAAGTGGTTCGTCCAGCCGTCGTCGCGTGTCTCGTCCTGGGTGCTCCCTCTGGATTTTTATTTTTATTTTTCTGTACGCATTCGAGACTTGGATGGTGTTTTTGGTTTTTTGGTTTTCGATTGCTTTTCTCCCAGGTTTTGGAGAAAAAAATGTTTTGTTTTGCAAAGCAGAGCTGCGCTTCTTGGAAAGAGAAAAAAATTATGCTTCTACAAGAAGCACGGATTTACTTCTGCGAACTGTGTTTCTAGTAAAAAGAAAATTTGTGCTTGTACGAAAAGCTCATATTTGTTGCTCGCAGAAGCACATATTTGCTTCCGTAAGAAGTACAACTATGCTTTTTGAAAAGAAAAAAAGTGTGCTTCCACATAAGCACAAATGTGCTTCTCTAAAAAAAATTACTTCCACGAGAATCACAAATTTCCTTCCCGTGGAAGCACATATTTGCTTTCGGTTGTACTTCCCAAAAAGAAAAAAAAAAGAGAAAAATCCCCAACAGTGCTTCTGGGCTCCGCTTTTTTTGTCTGTTTTTTTATTGCCAATTTTTCAGTTTTCATATTTTTAGTTTTTTTAGTGTACATTTTTCGGTTTCTTCCGTTTTCCTGTTTTTTTCGTGAATCGGAAGCGGTAGTTGGTGGGGGTGGGGTGTGGGGCATTACGATCTCATCAGGGCTGAGGATGTCGAACTGCATGATCTGCACCTTGGTCACCTCTGCCTGGGAGTGCGGGAACAGCGCATCCATCGTGCCTTCACATCGGCGGCGGCCAAATTGATCTCGATCCGCCTCCTGTCAAGTCGGTGAAACGGGATCGGCCTGGGAATGGGTCTATCTGAGGAAGAGGGTGGGGGTCAGCCTTTTTTTATAGGCGTATCCTGCGCCGGGTGGGCTATCATGAGTTGGAGGAAATGAGGGTTTTTTCTCATCTAAAAAATATACCGCATACGCATGCATACTCACTGCATAACGGCGGGAGCCCATGTGACCATGAACCTGTGGGTTTTTTTGGGGGGATGTCAAATAAGGTTGATCCTCAATAATCAGATGAAGGATCACAAGGTTTTTGCTTGCCATAAGAAGGCTCTGTATGACTTTATGTAAGCCGAACGGGCGAACACTATATATGTTGAAACTTGAAAGCCCACAACGCTATGCATGTATGCCGAAAACCTATAGTGTCCTTCACACTTGCGCTCATTGCAATGTCACATACATGCCTAGACATACATAAGACCAATTTTGAACAATTTTGACCAATGTCACATATATTGCTATGGAAAGTGGTTTATGAACTTTTTTGGAAAACACACTTTAAAAAAATTGTGAGCATTTTTTAAACAATTTAACATATTTTAAACATGAATTTTTTTAAAATATCCTAACAAATTAAACTTTTTTAATAAACATGATAATTTTTTGAAATTATGAATATTTTTTAAGTGATGAACATTTTTAAAATTTCCCAAAACTAGTTGACTGCCCACGCGTTGCCACAACTCCTTAACTTTTCATCATCTCATATAGTGTAGACATAATGCATGTCAAAAGTCACATGTAATATTCAAAAAACAATAAATTTGACTTCGCTTGTAATGTATATTTTAATTAATAATATAGTTAGACATGGCATACACATAAAACAAGCATCTAACTAATTATCTTTCACTCCCTCCGATCCATAACAATTGTCGTGGTCTTAGTTCAAATATCGGATCCATAATAAGTGTCATGGTTTTATTTCAATTTTCAAGTAAAACCACGACACTTATTTGAACTAAAACCACAACACTTATTATGGATCATCAGAGCATTAACTAAGATAAACTTGAAGCGCTCAGAGGGAGTACTTGTTCTTGACAAAACACAGTCAACGCTGCATTTTCATTGATATAAGGATATAGAAAACCAACTATAACAGATTACAGGAAAAGGAGAACAGCAAAATACCAGCTATAGCGGCAAACCAACAATGCCAAATAAAAGGATTATACAGATAAAGAGCGCTAGCCCCTCTGCTAGGGATGGCTGACTGGTTTTGCATCTTTTCCTGAAATAAGTACGAAGAAGTATGAGATAAAAATGGTAGACTGATTGTTTTGACATTTTTTGAAGTAGCATGTCAAACTTGGATAGATGCAGGTCCTTCATCTTTTAAGGGGGAAACTGAAGTTTTGAACTCTTTGAGTAGCTAGTGTTCAATGCCACAAGAACATCCATGATAGTTTGAGCACTCTGGGTCAGCTCAATGCGTACAAACAAGCATAATCATGGTTGTGGAAATACCAAATGCTCATTTTTATGCTTTTTAACCAAGCTATCAGATAGACTATAGACTTAAATGGATAACAATGAATAATTTAAAACTGCATATATTTCGTTTTCTTTGACCCTTGTTTTACACATAATCTTTGCAGACAAAACCACAACATCAGAACTTCATTTACATTCAATCTTTGCGGACAACATCAGCCAATTGTAAAGACCAACCGAAGGAACACCATTATGATAATCAAGACTGTTCAATTAGTCAGGCTCGGAGAACAATTTATACGTACACCAAGTAAAGAACAACATCGGCGGGGCTCCATTGACAGCATAGAACAGTCCAACACACGCTAAATCATACTGTGTTAGTACACAAAACTATAGGGAAGCATAATATTTTCTATTTAGTTCATTTTTAATTCTGTTCGGACATGTAGAAAAATCTAAAACCAATGCAAAAATCTACATTTACTCCTGCAAGGCTTCAACCAGATAAGATTATGTACCATATTACATTTACCCAGCTTTTCTAGAGTGAAATGTCCCTTCTCTTCTGCGGAAGGGATCTTTATGTATGTATGCGTGCGTCCAATTCAGCAGAAATAGGAAAAAACATTACAACAGAATATATAAAGATGGAAATGAATACCTTGCTACCAAAGTAATACTATTAAGTGCCTAAGCAAACTGATGCTTATTTTTAATTCATGTTTAATTATTTTCAGACACAAAATAAGTTCTAAAACTGAATCAAAATTCCACATTTAATCCTGTAAGACTTGGTCCAGATCAATCACATACCATAAAAAGATTACATTTACCCAACTTGCCTAGAGTGATGGGTCCTTCTCTTCTGCGTAAATTTTCATACTGTATGTAAATGTCCAATTTGGCACAAATAAGAAAAAAATTACAACAGAAAATACATGAAGCTACAAATGAATAATTTACTACCAATTAATTTTCATTAACGTACATTGAATAGAAACAATAGCAAATAGGTGAAGATGACGCAAAATAAAATTCTGACATTGTGCATCAAGAGATCATGAACATTATAGAAGGAAAAACATTGTCAATTAAATATCATCCAACCTCAGTATGATACCATATTCTGTAGCAGTTTGTGGTTATATCATCAACAGTGACTGTTGGAACCGTCTTACAAATGTAGGAAGTTCTTGAAATAATTTCTGGTGTTCTATGTGGTTTTACGTATTAAGAAAATTGATTTTTTTTGGCAACATAATGTCTTCCTCTTCTTAAGACCATGTTCTAGAATACGAGCACACAAGACAACAATACAAGCAATGAAGCAAAGTAGAGAGTAGTAGCATAAAGTCAGGCCATTCCAAGCAGCAGTAAGGGCGATGCAATGGCACAAATAATGCGATGTAGTTTCAATAATAACATGCGGCAAGCAACGGGGATGTAGTGTTGGGAGGCTTTTAGTAGTTGTGTGCAAAAACGAACATGTCTGCATGATTCAACATGATATATAGTCCATAACTTCATATCAGCAGTGCGACGTTTAGTAGATGTATGTGTGTTCCTGTTCTGATAGTAAAATACCTTTTACCAAGTAAACTGCACTTTAATTTGTAGCAAGATATTACATCAGAATTAAACGGGAATTAAATGAAAAAAAGAGGAATTGGTGAAAATAGATGGATAGCATACCTATGAGTCGAGGATGACTGCTCCATGGTTCAGGAAGAGCATGAAGCGGCTGGTCATTCAACTCCGGCTTGCCGTCTCCAATGCCACTCTTGTCCTCCAATGCAGCCACTGTGCGCCGGAAGGCCGCCTTGTCGGAACTTGAAAGTGACCTGTTGCCTCTCTTGATTCATCCAGCTACTTCTATATAGTTACTTGACATCCCTGAACACCTCCACTGACGATGTCATGACATGCCTCCCCTCTGCGCCCTTGCCATTGCTGACATGTGCCTCTCTTGATTCATCCAGCCACCTGCGTGGGGAGGCCGCGACCGGCACCACGTCTGTGGAGATCATGGGGCGGCACATCACGTGGGAGGCGGTGAGTCATAAAGAGGAGGATGATCGAGGAAGCTGCCGCCCTCAATATGGCATCGACCGCAGGACGGCGACATCACGTGGAGAGGGGATCACAACTAGCCAGCGCCGATGGGAACCGTGCTCCGCAGCGGCACTAGGGAGCGGCGCCGCAGGTGGAGTCCCCATCGGGGCGATGGTGAGAAACATGTGTGGGAGGAGATAGCGGAAGTTGGGGATTTTGAGAGGGGTCAGATGTGCGTGGGCTTGGAAGGACGGGAGCAGTGTCACATATGGAGGCTGGATCCTGCGAAACAAGGGGAGCGGAGGTTGGGGAAAACGGGTGAGACGTGCATGCGTGGGAATGAAAATATCGTAGGTGGGAGGGAGTATCGGTAAAAAGGAAACAGAAACGGGAGCGTACGTGGTTCTCGCGTGAAGACAACGACGACGACCGACGACAAATCTCCCTTTAATAGTAGAGATGATAAAAAAGAATATGAACATTTCTGAAATATAATGGAGGGTTAGCTGTCATATGCTTATGAACATTTTTTTTCTATTATTTGAAAATTATGAACATTTATGAGAAATAAAATATTGTAACATTTTCTGAGAAAAAATTAAATTAACTCATAAGTTTTTTTAACACAGTACAGACGCAAGTGCTCGTATACACGCGTATACAGAAATAAATTAAATTAACCCAGGACACGCCGTGACACGCCAACTACAACCCACGCAATGTTAGCTGTGCTACCCCGCTTGGCCCTCTGTATGGGTCAGCCCATTCAGGTTTTTCCCACGAACCTTCCCAGAACTGGTTTTCCTTTTACTAGCACATATACCCGTGCATTGCAACGGGAGAGATATTTTTTTGCGAGAAGCAACAGTACAGACAGTTGACGTGTCTACCAAAAAGGGTCTCCGCAGTTGTTGTCGATAGAGCGAGGAGATGCGGTCTTCTAGCGGGTCATATTTGGCCCGCGAGATCTTAATAGTGGTGGGATTGGTCGGCATGGCGACGACTACCCAACTCATGCCTTATTTTCCTCCGGGTCCACCTCCGTCTCGGGGTTATGGCTGCCTCCTCATTTGGTCTTCTGTATAGTGACGTTTGGCACACGGTTGCTTCTACCACTCTTTCCCACCACGGTGTAACCGAATGGATTACTAATTGCAGCACATAAATCTTTTTCATTAGCATAATCAACGCATAACCAGGCATGGAAATGTCCCTTCTTTATGGTGGTTTATTCTTTTTGATTATTTTAGCACTCACGTGCCCACATTTTTTATTAGAGAAAAAGCAGCCTGTTCACTTTTATTGCCAGCGCCCATGATTTCTTTCCATTATAGCCAACTGGCACATGCAAGGTGCCACCGGCAAAAAAATTATGGAGGCCCTCGTTCTGCTCATGATTCTCAAGACAACTTCCTTATTCTCAGACAACCCCCTTATTTCTAGATAATATAGGGACACATAAAAAATTGTGCGATGTAGTATAAAGCTTCAAGGTGGGACTATTCCTATCATAATTGTAATATAGGTGAGTTAGTTTTGTCCATTGGCACAATAGTAAAGGTCCACCGTTTGGCCCACCCGAGGGACAAATGAAAAACATTTCAAAACTATGTGTGGATGGACGGAACAAAATATATACATATATTTTTGCTTTTTCTTCGGCCAGTTGCGTGGGAGCTACTATATGACGCTAGTCGCGTGAAATAGTGTATGGGACACACAACGGTTCACGTCTGGGCCAGCCCACTGGCAGGAACCAAAACAACCTGTGTTTGTAAGGCACGAGCAAAAATCCAAAAAAGAAGAGTTGAATAATCAAACTCATGACCTCAAAGACCCGAACACGTGTTGCTAGCAATCGGAACACGTGCTGCCAACATGAATATTTCAGAGCTTCAGATTCAAAACATTTTGTGATCTTTTTGAACTTAAAAACAATTATGAATTCTTGAATATTCTTGGAAACATAAATAAATTTTTGAATCATGATTTGTTTTTTGAAAATTAGGTAAATAAAAAAAACAGGAACATTTTATAAAAACATGAACATTTTTAGAATTCGTGCACAATTTTTGTAAATGGGAACATGTTTGAACATTCAGAACAAGTTTAAGAATTGCTTTTTTCTAAGTGCGAACATCATTTTGAAATTTGTGAACATTTTAGTAAAGAAAGAATACATTTCGAATTTGGAACATTTAGAAAAATTTCATTTCATTTGAAAATATCAAACAATTTTAGCAAACATAATTTTTCTTCAGAAAATTGGAACATTTTTTTAATTTTTAAGAAATTTTGGAATGAAAAAAGAAATTTAGAGTTCCGAATATTTACCAAGACGGGAAGACGATTTTGTAATTTTGAAACTTTTTAAATGAATTTGAAAAAGATAATTCTAAATAGGTTTTAAATTTTAAATTTCAAAACAGGAAAAATAAACTAAACTTGTATGGGAAAAATTTAAAGAAATAGGACAGTAAATGATAAAGGAACAGAAAAATGAAAAATCGAAATGGAACATAGAAAAAAAATTGAAAAAGGGCCGGCCTAGTCTATGCAAAACTCCGTTTATTTGCCGCGTCGTACGGCGAGCATGATTGGTTTGATGCCAAAAGTTGGCATGCCAATATTTGGCAAATACCAAATGTTGGCTAGTGATTGGTTGGCTACCAATTTTTCTTCTCAACCTCACAAAAAGTTGCCAACATTTGGCAAATTTTGATTTTGCCAAATGTTGGCTTGCCAAATATTGGCAATGCCAATTGTTGGCATCAAACCAATTATGTTCAAGGTTTCCCAGCTCTGTGGGCAGGGACATAAGTGAGCTGAAATAGCCAGGTCACAACATGCACGGGCCACATATGGAGAAACCGTTTTCCCTTTTCTAGAAAACAAACTCGCAGCAAATAGCGCGTGGGACGCACAACAGTTCACGTCTGGGCCAACCCACAGGAAAGCACCGAAACGACCTGTGTTCGTAAGGCGTGAGTAAATATCCAAAAAGACTACGCGTTGAATAGTCGAACTCACAAGCTCAAAGACCCACGCACGTGTTGCTAGCCGCTGGAACAAATGCGTACTGCCGACCAATGGCCAATGTGAATATTTAAGAACATACTATAGCATCATATGCAAGACATTTTTTACTTTTTTGAATTTTAGTTTTTACAAAACATTATGATTTTCCAAATATTCTTCGAAGCCTAAACAATTTTTTGAAAATTTTATCAATTTTTTAGAAAATGAACAAAATTTAAAACAGGATCAATTTTTTAAATTCACAGAATTTTTTTGAAAACAAGAAGCTTTTATTAAAATAGGATTTTTTTGAATTTTATTACAAAATCTTAAAATCTTAAATAATTTTGGAAAATACAAAAATAAATTGAATAAAGGGAACTTTTTACGTGAGCAAAAATTTAAAGTACGGAACATTTACCAAAACAGGAAAAAACTTTGGTAATTCCGATTATTTTTGAACAAAAATCAAATTTTCTACAATTTATGAAAATTTAATAATTTATCCAAAAGTAAAAACTAAATAAAACTAGGAAGAGGCAAAAGAGAAAAGATACAAAAAAAAAGAGAAAAGATACAAAAAAGCAAAAAGAGAAACAAAACAGAGAAGAAAATAAAACAACTGAGCAGGAAAATAAATGGGCCAGCCAGTCTCATGCGCCCTGTGCGAAGCGCGATTATTTGCCGCATGATGCGGTAGGAATATAAATGGGCAGGCTTTGCTGGGCCACAGCGTAGGTGCGCCACGTATGAAATTCTGTAGAAGCCGTTTTTTTGGTTTTCTAGCAGACGGACAAACACAAATTTAGTGCCACCTCAGATGGAAAAAATTGCATTTTTTTTCAATTCATGAACTTAAACGAAAATGATGAACATTTTTCGAATACAAGGGCCATTTTTGAAACCCAGCAACCTATTTTAAACTCACGGACATATTTTTGAAATTTTGAAATTTTTTTCCAAATTCACGAACATTTACTGAATTTAGTGAACATTTTCAGAACTCTGGAAAGTTTTATTTTGATGAACATTTTGAAAATCATGCACATTTTTGAATTCATGAAGATATTTTTCACATTGGTGAATGTTTCTTGAAATTAGCAGACCTTTTTGAAATTCTTAAACATTTTTTGAACTTGTGAGCATTGTTGGAATCCCCAAATGTTTATCTGAACGATTGCAGACAATTGGAGGGTCCTCTTTGCAGAGGCCCTTAGTTCTACTTTCAGTAGCCACCGCAGGCGCACCCATCACCAGACAGACTCTTATTCATTTCTCAGCTACTTCTATACAGTTTGTAGTCAGTGGACGTGTGTGGATTATATACACGGTCACTCCGGCTATTTCAGTTTCTGTTAATCGCCGGAGCTGCTACATGCAACGTTAACCGAGTAATTGTTGCAGTAATTTTCTGTTTAATTTGTGCACAGACGGTACTGCTTCTAGACAACACAACGTTGTTAGCAACAATCTAAACTCGTAGTTTGCCTTTTTCTCTTTTGCAAACCTATCCCACTACGTCTTCACTGCTTATATCAATCAATCAAATGTTGTTGGTCCATTTCAATATTAATGAAGAAGATAAGGGATATTTATGTCATGCCCTACATGCTACTACATAATTAAAACGATGAGCAATGAGTGAGTGCAATACCGTTGCACTCACCTTTCTGCGGCATCATTCTCCACCGATTTTCCTGTAAAAAAATCGATCCAGTATAGAAGCACAACGCAACTTTTCTCCGCCAAAAGTTCTATAAATGGCGGCACTTGGCGAGCTATTTTATCAGACAACAAGGTCATGAAGCCATACATGTCCACCACAGTACTCAGAGCCCGAAGTAAGACGAACGTGGTCGGCGGAACCAAAGGTAGCCCGTGACGGGCCACGTCGGTCGCCTGTAGAAGCATGGCGGTGATGCTCGAAGTATGTGAGAAAGAACCCAACAACGTGACGAATACCGTGTAGGGACGGTGGCGATTATGTGCCTAGGGAGGTGACGTGGGACGTGCCACAGTAGACATTCACACGTGGGCACGATTGAGGGGACCGTGTGCCGTAGTGCTACGGCCCGAAGGGGCAATGCAATGGCAACATGTGTCGTTGCAACATCGGAGAAGACCTCGGGGCGGCAGCATGGACCGCATACCGCAGTGCTAGCATGTATGTTTGTCCAACCACAATGAAGGCCTCAGGGCTGCGGCGCTTCGGCCCGACGAAGCGACGTAGCAGCAACCTGTTGCTCGATCGGTGGAGACACGCGCATACTTGGGGACGATCTCACGGGCCTATCTTTTATTCATGTTAATTTTATTTTTATGTTGAGTGAACTTCTTATCCCAACCTTAATTTTCTTGACTTGGCAAACATCATGTGATGGTGAAAGATCGAGGCATATATATCCACTTGTATATATATGATCATGAGTTATTATTGTTGATAATTATCTTTGTGATAAGTAAGTTGGAAGGTGAAACATTAAATCCCCAATTTTCTTTGTGTCCAATGGAAACAATTTGCTCTAAAAATATGATTTGAGTGCTAGCAACCATTAGAAGACTATATGATAGTTGAGCATGTGAAGTTTGCTAAACAAAATCTCTTACATAGACTCTTCTAGAAAATATGATGAATTGTAATAGTTGGATGACTTAAAGAGTTGCTAGTTATATAATGGTGCTAGAAAAAGTGAATAGAATTATCATTGATCAAATTTATGCACTATTATAACATTCACACTTTATAAATTATTTTTTTATCATTTACCTACTCGAGGACGACCAGATATGAAGCTTCGGAATTCTACGTATCTATAGTTTATAAAGTATTCATACTATATTTACATCAATTATACATGGTTTCAGTGCATTTATATATTATTTTTATAGACTAACCTATTAATTTACTGCTCAGTATCAATTTTTTATGTTTTTGGCTTCACAGAAAATCCATATTTAGGAAGGTCTAAACACATTGACTCTTTTTAATTTTTTTCTAGAACATAAGAGAACTTAGGACCTTCGGGAGTAGACCAGAACATGGACGAGGGGCCCATAAGCCCAGGGGGCGCGGCCTACCATCTAGACATGCCTGGACAGGCTTGTGGGGCCCCGCAACTCCGTTTGACCTAATTCCTGACCTATAAATTCACATATATTCAGAAACTCTTGAGGCGAGACCCGTAATAATTTTTCCGTCGCCACAAGTTCCTGTTTCACGAAGATCTAATCTGGAGGCCTTTTCTGGCACTCTGCCGAAGGGGGGGCCCATCCATGGAGGCATCTTCATCAACCTTCTGCCTCCATGGTGATGTGTGAGTAGTTCATCTTCGAAACTGAGGGTTTGTACCAGTAGCTATGCGTTTGATCTATCTTTCATGTTCTTGATACTAGTCTTGATCGTATCATCAACTTCATTAAAGTTGGATCTTATGTTCATCTTCCTCTATTCTTTTATAATGAATTGAGTCTTGATTTTTGAAGTTTTTTTATGTTGGAACGAATACTTTGGATTTGAGATCCCTTTATACATGTCTAGTAATTAACTTGCGGATACCTGTAGTGACATTGGTAATCTAGGCATAAAGGTTGAACAATGCATATCATATGGTGTTGTCGTAGTACGATCTCTAAGGCTATCCGTGACACTTTAGTGGTGGTTGAATAGATTGATTGAAAATGGAACTTTTGAGGTGGTTTGCTACATACGCAATATCATTCTACTTTCTCCGGTAGAAATAGAAACTTTCGGAGTGATTCTTTGCTGCACTTTGAGGGATTATCATGTGGTTCAGTTACGTTAATGATGTTGAGAGATTGTACTACTGAAAGAATAAACGCTATGCCAAAATTGACACACATTTTTATCTACTTTTGTTACTTTCCACCTTATATTGTTTTATTTATTCAGACTACGAAAACCTATTTTTATCATTCATACTAAACTTGTATCATTCACTAGTACAGCTCCGTGCTATTAAGACCCTATCTTCGCACACGATAGACAAGAAATATGTGTGATGAGCACATCGCACACAGTGAAAAATTATAACGGTGTGTCAAAAAAACAAACGTGTGCAAAGCTAGGCTCTTGGCACACACTTTTTTCTTAAAAACTGTTTGCGATTATCTGCACACAGCTACCTAACTGTGTGTATTGCTATGCAATATCAGGTACGGTTCATTTTCATGACCAGTGGATGAAGTTTTACAAACGTTTTATTGAAACGAACTCTTTGTGTGGTGTATAAACATCACGGTTCGTTTACTATAACCGTGTGCCAACTGTTTGCACTTAACATTTACCGTCACTGTTTTTTGCCACTGATGCACTCTGCTATGAATCTTTTTTTAGGGTAAATGTCACTGCTTTATTAACTTAAACAATGTGCGGAATCTCGCCCGCGATCACGTCCAGAATGCAATCTGGAGGTACTCCTAACCAAATTTTACAAAGTTCTTCACCTACACCTAATTTAGCTAATTTATACGCGGTAACATTAGCTGAACGCCTAACCCAAAAAACTCTAAAATCATCAAACGAAGCGGAGCAGGGTCTCGATTTCCTCCAGCCAAGGCCCCGACGCTGACAAGTCCTTGTCTGAATGGTTGATCATGCGCACAAGAGACTGGCTGTCCAGCTCAAATGTACCTTGTCAACATTGAT
Organism: Triticum aestivum; assembly: GCF_018294505.1. Lineage (NCBI taxonomy): Eukaryota > Viridiplantae > Streptophyta > Magnoliopsida > Poales > Poaceae > Triticum > Triticum aestivum. The sequence goes on along the minus strand of NC_057799.1, from coordinate 653,259,617 downwards.
TTCCGCGGCAACCAAAAGGGCTCGTTTGCACGTCATGATCTCAGCAGCTTGCTATTTTTTTAAAATAATACATTTTTTTAATTAATTTTCATAAATATTACGCTGGATAAAAAAATTTCAAAAACAATACACCGTCGGCCGACTGGGCCTAGTCGGCCCACAGCAGGCCGATTGGACTCCAGTCGGCCTACAGCTGGCCGACTGGCCCCTGTCGGCCCACTGTGGGCTTATTGGGTCCTGTCGGCCAGCTATAGGCCGACTGGAGCTAATTGGCTCGATGTGGGCTAATTGTTTTTGCAAAAAAATAGGCATAAAAATATATGTTTAAAAATGTTAATTATGTAATTAAAAAATGTTCCTGATGTATACAAAAAATGTACAATATAATGCAAAAAGTTGACATAAAAAATATGTTTTAAAAAGTGTTAAGCATGTATTTAAAAATTGTTAAATGTGTGTATAAAAAATGTTCCTTATTTATATAAAAAATATAGAATGTGTATGAAAAAAAGTTGACACCAAAAAAAAAATGTTTGAAAAAAATGTTAATCATGTATTTGAAAAAATGTTCCTTATCTATACAAAAAATATAGATGTGTATGAAAAAAAGTTGACACCAAAAAAATATGTTTGAAAAAAATGTTAATCATGTATTTAAAAAAATGTTCAACGAGTACACAAAAATGTTTCATGTATTGGAATGAAAGGTTAAACGTGTATAAAAAAATGTTTCAGCTCCGGATCCGGTATGGGAGCATCACGGACCTAAGTATGATTGGTTGCTATTTTTGTATGGAGCTGGAACATTTTTTTCAAACATATCTTTTTGGTGTCAACTTTTTTTCATACACATTCTATATTTTTTTAATAGATAAAAAAAATTTATACACACACTTAACAATTTTTAATCATGTATTTGAAAAAATGTCAACTTTTCAAACATATTTTTTTGGTGTCAAGTTTTTTTTCATACACATTCTATATTTTTTGTATAAATAAGGAACATTTTTTATACACACATTTAACAATTTTTAAATACATGCTTAACACTTTTTAAACATATTTTTTATGTCAACTTTTTTGCATATATATTGTACATTTTTGGTATACATCAGGAATTTTTTTATACATGTTTAACATTTTTAAACATATTTTTTATGCCTATTTTTTTTTGCAAAAACATTTAGTCCACAGCGAGCTAATTAGCTCCAATCGGCCCACAGTGTGCCGACAGGACCCAATCAGCCCACAGTGGGCCGACAGGGGCCAGTCGGCCAGCTGTAGGCCGACTGGAGTCCAATCGGCCTGCTGTGGGCCGACTAGGCCCAGTCGGCCTGCAGTGAGCCGACGGTGTACTATTTTTGAAAAAAATTTACCCAGCGTAATATTTATGAAAATTAATAAAAAAATGTATTATTTAAAAAAAATTAGCCAGCAGCTTCGAGGTCGACAACATTTGGAAAGAAGTGACAAGCACTCGCCAGGAAGGCCCGAAGCACTCTGCTATGAATCGTAAAGTGTTGTTTTGCATTAACCATGATACGGATATAATGGTTCTGTGCGTTTAACTCAAGATTAAAAGAAGGAGGATCCAAATAAAACATGCTCCTTCTTCCCGCAAAATAAATGATTTTGCCAGATTATATGGTATCGTTTCTAGATAGTCCGTCGAAAAAAGAAGCACCGCGTGTCCATCCACGTGCCACCCCACCGCCGTGGTAGGTACGGACGTGTCGATCTCGTGTGCCCAGGTTAGGTGTGGCGCATACAAACGGCCATGCATGCCGATGGGCCAGTCACACAGACATCACTAGCTACCATCCCAAAGGTTCTTGTATAAATGGCGACACTCGGCGCCATGTTTTATGAGGCACCAAGATCATGAAGCCACACATGTCCGCTACGGTACTGAGAGCCCCGAGGGTGGCGGCCGTGGTCCTGGCGGCGGTGCTCGCCACGGCCGTGAACGGCGCCCAGAGGTGCGGCGACCAGGCCCGCGGCGCAAAGTGCCCCAACTGCCTCTGCTGCGGTAAATACGGCTTCTGCGGCAGTGGCGACGCCTACTGCGGCGCCGGCAGCTGCCAGAGCCAGTGCCGCGGCTGCCGGGACGACGTCGTGGGGCAGGCGTTGCCGGCCGAACCGGGTTCTACAAGAGCTACTGCGGCGTCCTCGGCGTCGGCCAGGGGATTAAACTTGACTGCTACAACCGGAGGCCCTTGAACGGCTGGGCTCGCGTCGCAGTAGTGAAGACGGCCGGTGACTACATAGAGCGTGAGCCCTGGACGAATAATCTCGACAAGTACTAGTATGTGAAAAAAATAAATGGACGAATGATTTCCCATTTGTCTTGTCTTATCGTGCATCAGCATCTTTTTGTCTTCAATAAGAAATGGGACAGAGAACTTGCCGGTGGTAATATTAGAGCTCTGCAATTCAGTCTTTAATATACATTTGCATGATGATGAGTATGCAGTCGTCTGTGATAGTATGGCGCCTGTGACGTGCGTATATCTACGTTAATCAGTGTGTTAGTTTTCTAAAAGAATCTGTGTGCTAGTGGCCGTATGCATCGTTCCGATGCAGAGGGCGGGGAGCCTCCTTTTCGAAAAAGAAAAAAAATCAGTGTGCTAGAAGAAAAATGTTGCGCAGTCAAGGAATCTAGTTCCAAGACAAAAAAAAAGGCACCGCGCGGGTCGGTCGACCTGGTGCATTATGTAGCGTAGCCCGACCGCCATAGTACGCACGTACGTGTCCATCTCGTGTGCGCAGGTGTGACGCGCGCACAAACGGCCGATGGATCAGTCAAGACTCAGACATGATATGGCTAGCTACTATCCCACAAGAAAAACCAAGAGAAAAATGCTTGCATTGCATGGGCACATGGCTAGCTGATCAGCCCCTCCACTTGCAAGCTAGAGCTAAGCCAAAGATACCCACGGCCAGGCCAGGGGACATTTGCTTCAACGATCCATGACCCATGCATGCCCATCAGTTCCACTTTCAGTGGCCACCACCAGGCAGCCTGTCATTCGTTTCTCAACAAGTAGACTAGTACATGGACGACGTGCGTGGATCGGATCATATATATGAAAAGTCAAGTGTCTGCACCACTACATGCAACGTTAATTTGACACAGTGACTATCCAAACAGTGCATGGCACGCACGCACACATGCATGCATGCCCAAGTTAACTCTCTGCTCCAGCGATCGATCAGCTGATACATGCATGTCCAGGTTAACCGTCTGCGCGAGGCTGTGCTGTGTCGGTATGGACGCTGTTAGATGGAAATGTTTCTACTCTCCGTAAAGAGCCGTGTGGTCTATATTTATCTTAGGCAAAACGGCCTTGCCATGGCTTACAAGGAGATGGACCGATCGATCCTTTAGATACATCCGTTACAATGGATAGCTACGAGGGAGAGATATATTCAGTTGAGATGACAACAGACTACTGCTATTGTATGTCTAACACCTCCTCTTAATCTCAACATTCTAAATTAAGTTTTTCCTTGAATTCCGCAAATGGCTTGACTGGCAGAGCTTTAGTGGAATCATCGGCTACTTAATCTTTGGAAGGAATGAACCGTATGTCTAACTTCTTTTCTGCAACCCTTTCTCGTACAACATGAAAGTCAATTTGAATGTGTTTGGTTCTGCCATGAAAGACTGGGCTATCAGAAAGATAGGTTGCTCCCAAATTATCATACCAAAGACATGAGATACTTTCTTGCCTAATTTCTAACTCCTTAAGCAGTGATTCCAACCAAATGATTTCAGCAGTGATATTTGCTAAAGACTTGTACTCGGCTTCTGTACTTGACCTTGATATTGCAGCGTGCTTTCTGGCACTCTATGAAATGAGATTAGAACCAAAGAACACTGCAAAACCTCCAGTTGACTTTTTGTCATCACTACATTCTGTCTAGTAAGTATCAGAAAAGACACTAACGAGAGTAGAGTTCGAACATCTGAACCGAAGACTCAAACTCATAGTAGGTGCATGCAGTAAATTCTGGAAGTTTGGGGCTTTAGAGTTAGGGCCGGCACGCTTATAAGTCAACAAAACAATGTAGGTCTGCCCCCCACTAAAGGTTTCGCTCGACGACCCTGTATCCATTCTCAATTAAAGCACGGAGAGTAAGTAGTCATGCATTACAATAGAAACCACTAATTCTCTTGTAAATACAACTTTCTTAATAATTTCTTCACATGTACCCGCAGTCGCATTCAAGTAATGCACCTTGATTTCATCTGTTTTGACCTGTGATTTATAAATAGTTTCGGCACAAAAGACAAAATGGTCGAAAAACCTTGTTGACAACAAAGGATATGTTTGGCTGTCTCAGTGTCAAGTATTTGTTGAATAATTAGGCATTTTCCCGTTTAGTTTAATCCAGAAAAATAATGGATAAAACTTGAATAGCAATATATTGATGAAACTAAAAACTAGCAACAATTCGTTGAGACTACTCATGCAATCAAAATCATAAGCAAAATGCATCATATCCATGTCAATTGCTTTTAGCAATAAACCAAATGCTAGCCCTAACAGTGAGGACAAGATGGCATACGGCGCAGTAGCAGAAAGTGCAGATGTCCCGATCATCATGTCACTGAAGAGGTCGTTGACGTCGGGGAAGAAGTCATCATTGGGGAACTCGTCGTCAGTGATGTCGCCGTTCACAGTCATGATGAACAAGACTCCAGCAGTCGCGTAAGGACGCTCCCCAAAAACCTGATCGCCCCTCTCCCGTACCGGACCACAAGAGGCGGGGTTTCGGAGGCCTGCTGTCTCACTTCCCGGTGCACGCCAGGAAGAGAGATGGGAAAGAGATAGGCGGCTCAATGCTTTGGAATGAGACGAAAGGTTGTTGTACTTTTTTTTGAACAACAGAGGAGCGACCTCTTATATACGTTAGAAGAGTTGAAACTGGGCCTTCATTAGTAGAAGAGAAACCGATGCAATAAACACCATTAAACAGACGCACTAAAAACCATTAAGGAGAGAAGAAACGAGCGCACTAAAACTCACACGAAGTGTTCAGTTTCTTCTCCCATTTACGCATCACTTGTTTCAACTTTCTTCTCGCGTGATAAAACAGCGCATACACGTAGCATTGGTCAATTTTCCAGACAACCTTGTCATGCATGGATGGGCAACATGAGCCTCTGGGATTTACTTTGAATTATTGGCAGAAAATATGAAATATTATATGGGTTATGCCCAATAATTCCAACAATCCCCCACCAGATCCCAGAGGCACATAAAATTTGCCTACGGTTCCAAAACATTGTTTATATACCGGTGTTTCGGTGGAGACTGTTAAGTTGAAATTCCACCTAGAACTCCATGCTACACTCGTTCACAACTTGAACAGTGGACTACGCCTTGAACAACAAGTTTTGTGCAAACAAGTTTCACGTAAAAGCCTTGACCGATACTAGACCGCTGAAAACTTTCCCGCGGGTAGGAGCATATACGTCATACTCCGGGGCCTCTTCATGAGTTTATTAGAGAACACCCAACTCTCACAGACCGCGACGTTTAACAGTCTAACTCATATATGTGTGTTCTTTCTAGACGTTCTGTAGGACAACATCTTTGCCTACCCAAGCCATTCAGAACACATTAAGATAAACATCAGCCTACCATACAGATTAGGAGAGAATTGCATCATAACGGAGTGGATTTTTATCAAATAAATATTCTCCTCTCAGTTATCCAATAGCTTGTCTCGCCAATTCTAATACATGGGATCTCCGATCACAAAGAATGGGTTACCACCATGAACAACTTATGTAGTGGGTCTCAATCCCATCTCCTTCGATGCATTGTCTATCACATTTCGTGATAAACCCTTTGTGAAGGGATCTACCAGATTCTTTGATGTGTTTATATAGTCCAACGCTATAACTCTGGGGTTTCTCATGAACCTGACAGATTTCAGTCTCCTTCTCACATGTCTTGATGACTTCTTATTATCCTTAGAACTGTTTACCTTGACGATCACTGTTTGATTATCACGGTTCATTAGAATAGTTGGTATTGGTTTTTCAACCACCGGCAAGTCCATCAAAAGTTCTCGAAGCCATTCTGCTTCAACTGTTGCCATGTCTAATGCTGTGAGTTCTGTTTCCATTGTTGACCTTGTTAAGATGGTCTGCTTGCAAGACTTCCAGGAAACAGCAGCACCACCAAGTGTAAACACATAACCACTTGTCGCTTTAAGCTCATCAGCATCAGATATCCCATTTGCATCATTACAACCTTCAAATACTCTTGGATACCCGGTATAGTGAAGCCCATAACTCGCAGTACCTTTCAGATAACGCATTATTCTCTCAAGTACATGCCAATGAACATCTCCCAGGTTTGAAACAAACCGGCTTAGTTTACTCACAGAAAATGAGATGTCAGGTTTCTAGCACTAGCTAAATAAATAAGCGAGCCAATGATTTGAGAATATCTCAATTGATCCGTTGTTTCTCCTTCGTTCTTCCGAATCAAAACACTCGTATCATAAGGTGTCGGAGAAGGTTTGCAATCAGAATATCCAAAGCTATCCAGAATCTTCTCCACATAGTGAGACTGCAAGAGAGTGATCCCACCATCACCACCTCTTAAAAGCTTGATGTTCAAGATAACATCAGCTACTCCAAGGTCTTTCATCTCAAAGTTTTGATTCAGAAAATCTTTCACTTCCTGTATGACGTTGAGATTTCTTCCAAATATAAGTATGTCATCAACATACAAACATAATATAACTCCTTCGCCCCCACCATGGCGATAGTACACACACTTGTCGGCTTCGTTTGCAACAAATCCCGTAGATGTCAAAGTTCTTTCGAACTTCTCGTGCCATTGCTTAGGTGCTTGTCTCAAACCATACAAAGATTTCAACAAATTACACACTTTTCCTTCATGACCATCTACTATAAAACCATCGGGTTGTTCCATGTAAATTTCTTCCTCCAACTCTCCATTTAAGAAAGCTGTCTTAACGTCCATTTGATGGACAAGAAGATTGTGTGAGGCGGCCAATGAGAGTAGTACTCGAATGGTGGTCAATCTGTCCACAGGCGCATAAGTATCAAAGAAATCTTCACCTTCTTTTTGGGTATATCCCTTGGCAACAAGCCGCGCCTTGTACTTTTCAATTGTACCATCGGGCCTAAGCTTTTTCTTAAACACCCACTTACACCCTACAGGTTTAGCCCATAAGGACGATCAGTGATCTCCCATGTCCCGTTAGCCATGATGGAATCCATCTCACTATGCACAGCTTATTTCTAGTAGTCAGCATCCGGAGATGAATAAGCTTCTGAAATAGAAGTGGGAGTTGAAGGAAATATGCCCTAGAGGCAATAATAAAGTTATTATTTATTTCCTTATATCATGATAAATGTTTATTATTCATGCTAGAATTGTATTAACCAGAAACATAATACTTGTGTGAATACATAGACAAACAGAGTTTCACTAGTATGCCTCTACTTGACTAGCTCGTTGATCAAAGATGGTTATGTTTCCTAGCCATAGACATGAGTTGTCATTTGATTAACGGGATCACATCATTAGGAGAATGATGTGATTGACTTGACCCATTCTGTTAGCTTAGCACTTGATCGTTTAGTATTCTGCTATTGCTTTCTTCATGAATTATACAAGTTCCTATGACTATGAGATTATGCAACTCCTGTTTACCGGAGGAACACTTTGTGTGTTACCAAACGTCACAACGTAACTGGGTGATTATAAAGGTGCTCTACAGATGTCTCCGAAGGTACTTGTTGGGTTGGCGTATTTCGAGATTAGGATTTGTCACTCCGATTGTCGGAGAGGTATCTCTGGGCCCACTTGGTAATGCACATCACTATAAGCCTTGCAAGCATTGTAACTAATGAGTTAGTTGCGGGATGATGTGTTATGGAACGAGTAAAGAGACTTGCCGGTAACGAGATTGAACTAGGTATTGAAATATCGACGATCGAATCTCGGGCAAGTAACATACCGATCACAAAGGGAACAACGTATGTTGTTATGCGGTTTGACCGATAAAGATCTTCGTAGAATATGTGGGAGCCAATATGAGAATCCAGGTTCCGCTATTTGTTATTGACCGGAGACGTGTCTCGGTCATGTCTACATAGTTCTCGAACCCGTAGGGTCCGCACGCTTAAAGTTCGATGACGGTTATATTATGAGTTTATGTGTTTTGATGTATCGAAGGTAGTTCGGAGTACCAGATGTGATCACGGACATGACAAAAAGTCTCGAAATGGTCGAGACATGAAGATTGATATATTGGACGACTATATTCGGACACCGGAATGGTTTCGGGGGTTATCGGATATATACCGGAGTGCCGGGGGGTTACCGGAACCCCCTCGGAGGTTATTGGGCCTTATGGGCCCAAGTGGTGGAAGAGGAGAGGCGGCCAAGGGGCAGCCGCGCGCCCCTCCCCCCCAAGTCCGAATTGGACAAGGAGGGGGGGCGGCGCCCCCCCTTTCCTTTCCCCCTCTCTCTCCTTCCCTCTCCTCTCCTACTCGAACATGGAAGGGGGGAGTCCTACTCCCGGTGGGAGTAGGACTCCTCATGGGGCGCGCCAAGGGTGGCCGGCCCCCTCCCCCTCCTCCACTCCTTTATATACGGGGAGGGAGGCACCCCCTTGAGACACAACAATTGATCCCTTGGATCTCTTAGCCGTGTGCGGTACCCCCCCTCCACCATAATCCACCTCGATAATATCATAGCGGTGCTTAGGCGAAGCCCTGCGTCGGTAGAACATCATCATCGTCACCACGCCGTCGTGCTGACGGAACACTCCCTCAAAGCTCGGCTGGATCGGAGTTCGAGGGACGTCATCGAGTTGAACGTGTGCTGAACTCGGAGGTGCCGTACGTTCGGTACTTGGATCGGTCGGATCGTGAAGACGTACGACTACTTCCTCTATGTTGTGTCAACGCTTCCGTTGTCGGTCTACGAGGGTACGTAGACACACTCTCCCCTCTCGTTGTGTTGGGAATCGTAGCATAATTTAAAATTTTCCTACGCTCACCAAGATGCATCTATGGAGTCTACTAGCAACGAGGGGAAAGGAGTGCATCTACATACCCTTGTAGATCGCGAGCGGAAGCGTTCCAATGAACGTGGATGACGGAGTCGTACTCGCCATGATCCAAATCACCGATGACCGAGTGCCGAACGGACGGCACCTCCGCGTTCAACACACGTATGGTGCAGCGACGTCTCCTCCTTCTTGATCCAGCAAGGGGGAAGGAGAGGTTGATGGAGATCCAGCAGCACGACGGCGTGGTGGTGGATGTAGCGGGTCTCCGGCAGGGCTTCGCCAAGCTTCTGCGAGAGAGAGAGAGGTGTTGCAGGGGAGGAGGGAGGCGCCCAAGGCTGTAGGTTGCTACCCTCCCTCCCCCCCTTTATATAGGCCCCTGGGGGGGTGCGCCAGCCCTGGGAGATGGGATCTCCAAGGGGGGGCGGCGGCCAAGGGGGGAAGGGGTTGCCTTGCCCCCCAAGGCAAGGGGGAAGCTCCCCCCTAGGGTTCCCAACCCTAGGCGCATGGGGGGAGGCCCAAGGGGGGCGCCCCAGCCCACTAAGGGCTGGTTCCCTTCCACTTTCAGCCCACGGGGCCCTCCGGGATAGGTGGCCCCACCTGGTGGACCCCCGGGACCCTTCCGGTGGTCCCGGTACAATACCAGTAACCCCCGAAACTTTCCCGGTGGCCGAAACTTGACTTCCTATATATAATTCTTCACCTCCGGACCATTCCGGAACCTCTCGTGACGTCCGGGATCTCATCCGGGACTCCGAACAACTTTCGGGTTTCCGCATACATATATCTCTACAACCCTAGCGTCACCGGACCTTAAGTGTGTAGACCCTACGGGTTCGGGAGACATGCAGACATGACCGAGACGCCTCTCCGGTCAATAACCAACAGCGGGATCTGGATACCCATGTTGGCTCCCACATGCTCCACGATGATCTCATCGGATGAACCACGGTGTCGAGGATTCAATCAATCCGTATGCAATTCCCTTTGTCAAACGGTATGTTACTTGCCGGAGATTCGATCGTCGGTATCCCAATACCTTGTTCAATCTCGTTACCGGCAAGTCTCTTTACTCGTACCGTAATGCATGATCCCGTGACTAACGCCTTAGTCACATTGAGCTCATTATGATGATGCATTACCGAGTGGGCCCAGAGATACTTCTCCGTCACACGGAGTGACAAATCCCAGTCTCGATCCGTGCCAACCCAACAGACACTTTCGGAGATACCCGTAGTGCACCTTTATAGTCACCCAGTTACGTTGTGACGTTTGGCACACCCAAAGCACTCCTACGGTATCCGGGAGTTGCACGATCTCATGGTCTAAGGAAAAGATACTTGACATTGGAAAAGCTCTAGCAAACGAAACTACACGATCTTTTATGCTATGCTTAGGATTGGGTCTTGTCCATCACATCATTCTCCTAATGATGTGATCCCGTTATCAATGACATACAATGTCAATAGTCAGGAAACCATGACTATCTGTTGATCAACGAGCTAGTCAACTAGAGGCTTACTAGGGACAGGTTGTGGTCTATGTATTCACACATGTATTACGATTTCCGGACAATACAATTATAGCATGAATAATAGACAATTACCATGAACAAAGAAATATAATAATAACCATTTATTATTGCCTCTAGGGCATATTTCCAACAGTCTCCCACTTGCACTAGAGTCAATAATCTAGTTCACATCACCATGTGATTAACACTCACTGGTCACATCACCATGTGACCAACATCTAAAGAGTTTACTAGAGTCAACAATCTAGTTCACATCACTATGTGATTATCACTCAATGTGTTCTGGTTTGGTCATGTTATGCTTGTGAGAGAGGTTATTAGTCAACGGGTCTGAACCTTTCAGAACCGTGTGCTTTACGAATATATATGTCATCTTGTGGATGCTACCACGCGCTATTTGGAGCCATTTCAAATAATTGCTCTACTATACGAATCCGGTTTACTACTCAGAGTCATCCGGATTAGTGTCAAAGTTTGCATCGACGTAACCCTTTACGACGAACTCCTTTCCACCTCCATAATCGAGAAAATTCCTTAATCCACTAGGTACTAAGGATAAGTTCGACCGCTGTCATGAGATACTTTCCCGGATCACCATTGTACCCTCTTGACCAACTCATGGCAAGGCACACTACATGTGCGGTACACAGCATAGCATACTATAGAGCCTATGTCTAAAGCATAGGGGACGACCTTCATCCTTTCTCTATCTTCCGCTGTGGTCAGGTCTTGAGTCTCACTCAATACTCACACCTTGTAACACAGCCAAGAACTCCTTCTTTGCTGATCTATTTTGAACTCTTTCAAAATCATGTCAAGGTATGCTGTCTTTTGAAAGTATCATCAGGCGTCTTGATCTATCTCTATGGATCTTGATGCCCAATATGTAAGCAGCTTTATCCAGGTCTTCCTTGAAAAACTCCTTTCAAACAACCCTTTATGCTTTCCAGAAATTTTACATCATTTCGGATAAACAATATGTCATTCACATATACTTATCAGAAATGTTGTAGCGCTCCCACTCACTTTATTGTAAATACAAGTTTCTAACAAACTTTGTATAAACCCAAAAACTTTGATCACTCCATCAAAGCGTATATTCTGACTCCGAGATGCTTGCTCTAATCCTTGGAAGGATCGCTGGAGCTAGCATACCTTTTAGCATCCTTAGGATCGACAAAACCTTTCTGATTGTATCACATACAACCTTTCCTTACGAAAACTGGTAAGGAAACTTGTTTTGACATCCATCTGCCAGATTTCATAAATGTAGCTAATGCTAACATGATTCCGACGGACCTAAGCATCGCTACGGATGAGAAAAACTCATCATAGTCAACTCCTTGAACTTGTGAAAATACTCTTTGCCACAAGTCGAGCTTCATAGACGGTAACATTACCGTCCATGTCCGTCTTCTTCTTAAAGATCCATTTATCTCAATGGCTTGCCGATCATCGGGCAAGTTCACCAAAGTCCATACTTTGTTCTGATACATGGATTCTATCTCGGATTTCATGGCCTTGAGCCATTCGTCGGAATATGGGCCCACCATCGCTTCTCCATAGCTCGTAGGTTCATTGTTGTCTAGCAACATGACTTCCAAGACAGGATCACGCATTGCTCTGAAGTAGTGCGCATCCTCGTCGTCCTACGAGGTTTGGTAGTGACTTGATCCGAAGTTTCATGATCACCATCATAAGCTTCCACTTCAATTGGTGTAGGTGCACAGGAACAACTTCCTGTGCCCTGCTACATACTAGTTGAAGCGACGGTTCAATAACCTTATCAAGTCTCCACCATCCTCCCACTCAATTCTTTCGAGAGAAACTTTTCCTCGAGAAAGGACTCGTTTCTAGAAGCAATTACTTTTGCTTCCAGATCTGAAATAGGAGGTATACCCAACTATTTTTGGGTATTCTATGAAGATGCATTTATCCGCTTTGGGTTCGAGCTTATCAGCCTGAAACTTTTTCACATAAGCATCGCAGCCCCAAACTTTTAAGAAACGACAACTTAGGTTTCTATAAACGGTGTCGTCTCAACGGAATTGCGTGGTGCCCCTTTTAAAGTGAATGCGGTTGTCTCTAATGCCTAACCCATAAACGATAGTGGTAATTTGATAAGAAACATCATGGTATGCACCATATCCAATAGGGTGCAGTTATGATGTTCGGACACACCATCACACTATGGTGTTCCAGGCGGTATTAATTGTGAAACACTTTCCACAATGTCTCAATTGTGCGCCAAACTCGTATCTCAGATACTCGTCTCTATGATCATATCACAGACATTTTATCTTCTTGTCACGACGATCTTCAACTTCACTCTGAAATTACTTGAACCTTTCAACAATTCAGACTAGTGTTTCATCAAGTAAATACACTCAGCATCTACTCAAATCATCTGTGAAGTAAGAACATAACGATATCCACTGCATGCCTCAGCACTCATTGGATTGCGTACATCAAAATGTATTGCTTCCAATAAGTTGCTCTCTTGTTCCATCTCACTGAAAACGAGGACTTTCAGTCATTTTGCCCATGTGGTATGATTTGCATGTCTCAAGTGATTCATAATCAAGTGAGTCCAAACGATCCATCTGTATGGAGTTTCTTCATGCATATATACCAATAGACATGGTTCGCATGTCTCAATCTTTTCAAAAACGAGTGAGTCCAAAGATCCACCTACATGGAGCTTCTTCATGCGTTCTATACCAATATGACTCAAGTGGCAGTGCCACAAGTATGTGGTACTATCATTACTATCTTATATCTTTTGGCACGAACATGTGTATCACGGCGATCGAGATTCATTTCAGGTGCAAGACCATTGAAGGTATTATTCAAATAAACAGAGTAACCATTATTCTCCTTAAATGAACAACCGTGTTGCGATAAACATAATCCAATCATGCTTAACGCAAACACCAAATCTCGATGGTAGAGGGAGCATGCGATGCTTGATCACATCAACCTTGGAAACACCTCCAACACATATCGTCATCTCACCTTTAGCTAGTCTCCGTTTATTCCGCAGATTTTATTTCGAGTTACTAACACTTAGCAACCGAACCGGTATCTAATACCCTGGTGCTGCTAGGAGTACTAGTAAAGTACACATTCATGTAACGTATATCCAATATACTTCTGTCGACCTTGCCTGCCTTCTCATCTACCAAGTATCTAGGGTAGTACTGCTTCAGTGTCCGTTCCTCTCATTACAGAAGCACTTAGTCTCGGGTTTGGGTTCAACCTTGGGATTCTTCACTAGAGCAGCAAACGACTTGCTGTGTCATGAAGTATCCCTTTTGCCCTTGCCCTTCTTAAACTAGTGGTTTTACTAACCATCAACAATTGATGCTCCTTCTTGATTTCTACTCTCGCGGTGTCAAACATCGCGAATAGCTCAAGGATCATCATAATTATCCTTGATATGTTATAGTTCATCACGAAGCTCTACTAGCTTGGTGGCAGTGACTATGGAGAACTATCACTATCTTATCTGGGAGATTAACTCCCACTCGATTCAAGCGATTGTGGCACTCAGACAATCTGAGCACATGCTCAACGATTGAGCTTTTCTCCCTTAGTTTGCAGGCTTAAGAAACTTGTCAGAGGTCTCATACCTCTTGACGTGGGCACTAGTCTGAAATCCCAATTTCAGTCTTCGGAACATCTCACATGTTCTGCGACGTTTCAAAAACGTCTTTGATGCCACAATTCTAAACCGCACTGAACTATCACGTAGTCATCAAAACGTGTATGTCAGATGTTTCGTAACATCTACAGACGACGCTGAGGTTCAGCACACCGAGCGGTGCATTAAGGACATAAGCCTTCTGTGCAGCAATGAGGACAATCCTCAGTTTACGGACCCAGTCCGCATAATTGCTACTACCAACTTTCAACTAAATTTTCTCTAGGAACATATCTTAACCAGTAGAACTAAAGCGCAAGCTATGACATAATTTGCAAATACCCTTTTGACTATGTTCATGATAATGAAGTTCATCTGATTATGAACTCCCACTCAGATAGACATCCCTCTAGTCATCTAAGTGAAACATGATCCGAGTTTAACTAGGCCGTGTCCGATCATCACGTGAGACGGACTAGTCAAGATCGGTGAACATCTCCATGTTGATCGTATCTTCTATACGACTCATGCTCGACCTTTCGGTCCTCCGTGTTCCGACGCCATGTCTGTACATGCTAGGCTCGTCAAGTCAACCTAAGTGTATTGCGTGTGTTCCGAGGCCATGTCTGTACATGCTAGGCTCATCAACACCCGTTGTATTCGAACGTTAGAATCTATCACACCCGATCATCACGTGGTGCTTCGAAACAACGAACCTTCGCAACGGTGCACAGTTAGGGTGAACACTTTCTTGAAATTATTATAAGGGATCATCTTACTTACTACCGTCGTTCTAAGCAAATAAGATGCAAAAACATGATAAACATCACATGCAATCAAATAGTGACATGATATGGCCAATATCATCATGCTCCTTTGATCTCCATCTTCGGGGCACCATGATCATCTTCGTCACCGGCATGACACCATGATCTCCATCATCATGATCTCCATCATTGTGTCTTCATGAAGTCGTCACGCCAACGATTACTTCTACTTCTATGGCTAACGCGTTTAGCAACGAAGTAAAGTAATTTACATGGCGTTATTCAATGACACGCAGGTCATGCAAAATAATAAAGACAACTCCTATGGCTCCTGCCGGTTGTCATACTCATCGACATGCAAGTCGTGATTCCTATTACAAGAATATGATCAATCTCATACATCACATATATCATTCATCACATCTTCTGGCCATATCACATCACATAGCACTTGCTGCAAAAACAAGTTAGACGTCCTCTAATTGTTGTTGCAAGTTTTTACGTGGTTTGTAGGTTTCTAGCAAGAACGTTTCTTACCTACGTATGACCTCAACGTGATTTTCCAATTTCTATTTACCCTTCATAAGGACCCTTTTCATCGAATCCGTTCCGACTAAAGTAGGAGAGATAGACACCCGCTAGCCACCTTATGCAACTTGTGCATGTCAGTCGGTCGAACCTGTCTCACGTAAGTGTACGTGTAAGGTCGGTCCGGGCCGCTTCATCCTACAATGCCGCCGAAACAAGAAAAGACTAGTAGCGGCAAGAAGAATTGGCAAACTCAACGCCCACAACTGCTTTGTGTTCTACTCGTGCATAGTAACTACGCATAGACCTGGCTCATGATGCTACTGTTGGGAATCGTAGCATAATTTAAAATTTTCCTACGCTCACCAAGATGCATCTATGGAGTCTACTAGCAACGAGGGGAAAGGAGTGCATCTACATACCCTTGTAGATCGCGAGCGGAAGCGTTCCAGTGAACGTGGATGACGGAGTCGTACTCGCCGTGATCCAAATCACCGATGACCGAGTGCCGAACGGACGGCACCTCCGCGTTCAACACACGTACGGTGCAGCGACGTCTCCTCCTTCTTGATCCAGCAAGGGGGAAGGAGAGGTTGATGGAGATCCAGCAGCACGACGGCGTGGTGGTGGATGTAGCGGGTCTCCGGCAGGGCTTCGCCAAGCTTCTGCGAGAGAGAGAGGTGTTGCAGGGGAGGAGGGAGGCGCCCAAGGCTGTAGGTTGCTGCCCTCCCTCCCCCCCTTTATATAGGCCCCTGGGGGGGTGCGCCAGCCCTGGGAGATGGGATCTCTAAGGGGGGGCGGCGGCCAAGGGGGGAAGGGGTTGCCTTGCCCCCCAAGGCAAGGGGGAAGCTCCCCCCCTAGGGTTCCCAACCCTAGGCGCATGGGGGGAGGCCCAAGGGGGGCGCCCCAGCCCACTAAGGGCTGGTTCCCTTCCACTTTCAGCCCAAGGGGCCCTCCGGGGTAGGTGGCCCCACCCGGTGGACCCCCGGGACCCTTCCGGTGGTCCCGGTACAATACCGGTAACCCCCGAAACTTTCCCGGTGGCCGAAACTTGACTTCCTATATATAATTCTTCACCTCCGGACCATTCCGGAACCTCTCATGAAGTCCGGGATCTCATCCGGGACTCCGAACAACTTTCGGGTTTCCGCATACATATATCTCTACAACCCTAGCGTCACCGGACCTTAAGTGTGTAGACCCTACGGGTTCGGGAGACATGCAGACATGACCGAGACGCCTCTCCGGTCAATAACCAACAGCGGGATCTGGATACCCATGTTGGCTCCCACATGCTCCACGATGATCTCATCGGATGAACCACGGTGTCGAGGATTCAATCAATCCGTATGCAATTCCCTTTGTCAAACGGTATGTTACTTGCCCGAGATTCGATCGTCGGTATCCCAATACCTTGTTCAATCTCGTTACCGGCAAGTCTCTTTACTCGTACCGTAATGCATGATCCCGTGACTAACGCCTTAGTCACATTGAGCTCATTATGATGATGCATTACCGAGTGGGCCCAGAGATACCTCTCCGTCACACGGAGTGACAAATCCCAGTCTCGATCCGTGCCAACCCAACATACACTTTCGGAGATACCCGTAGTGCACCTTTATAGTCACCCAGTTACGTTGTGACGTTTGGCACACCCAAAGCACTCCTACGGTATCCGGGAGTTGCACGATCTCATGGTCTAAGGAAAAGATACTTGACATTGGAAAAGCTCTAGCAAACGAAACTACACGATCTTTTATGCTATGCTTAGGATTGGGTCTTGTCCATCACATCATTCTCCTAATGATGTGATCCCGTTATCAATGACATCCAATGTCCATAGTCAGGAAACCATGACTATTTGTTGATCAACGAGCTAGTCAACTAGAGGCTTACTAGGGACAGGTTGTGGTCTATGTATTCACACATGTATTACGATTTCCGGACAATACAATTATAGCATGAATAATAGACAATTACCATGAACAAAGAAATATAATAATAACCATTTATTATTGCCTCTAGGGCATATTTCCAACAGCTATGCATCACCACGATCTTGCGTGTGCGTAGGATTTTTTTTTTTGAAATTACTACATTACCCAACAGTGGCATCCGAGCCTGGTTTTATACCTTGATGTTATATGCACGAGTAGAACACAAGTGAGTTGTGGGCGATACAAGTCATACTGCTTACCAGCATGTCATACTTTGGTTCGACGGTATTGTTGGATGAAGCGGCCCGGACCGACATTACGCGTACGCTTACGCGTGACTGGTTCTACCGACGTGCTTTGCACACAGGTGGCTGGCGGGTGTCAGTTTCTCCAACTTTAGTTGAACCGAGTGTGGCTACGCCCGGTCCTTGAGAAGGTTAAAACAACACTAACTTGACGAACTATCGTTGTGCTTTTGATGCGTAGGTAAGAACGGTTCTTGCTCAGCCCGTAGCAGCCACGTAAAACTTGCAACAACAAAGTAGAGGACGTCTAACTTGTTTTTGCAGGGCATGTTGTGATGTGATATGGTCAAGACATGATGCTATATTTATTGTATGAGATGATCATGTTTTGTAACCGAGTTATCGGCAACTGGCAGGAGCCATATGGTTGTCGCTTTATTGTATGCAATGCAATCGCCCTGTAATTGCTTTACTTTATCACTAAGCGGTAGCGATAGTCGTAGAAGCAATAGTTGGCGAGACGACAACGATGCTACGATGGAGATCAAGGTGTCGCGCCGGTGACGATGGTGATCATGACGGTGCTTCGGAGATGGAGATCACAAGCACAAGATGATGATGGCCATATCATATCACTTATATTGATTGCATGTGATGTTTATCTTTTATGCATCTTATTTTGCTTTGATTGACGGTAGCATTATAAGATGATCTCTCACTAAAATTTCAAGATAAAAGTGTTCTCCCTGAGTATGCACCGTTGCCAAAGTTCGTCGTGCCGAGACACCACATGATGATCGGGTGTGATAAGCTCTACGTTCATCTACAACGGGTGCAAGCCAGTTTTGCACACGCAGAATACTCGGGTTAAACTTGACGAGCCTAGCATATGCAGATATGGCCTCAGAACACTGAGACCGAAAGGTCGAGCGTGAATCATATAGTAGATATGATCAACATAGTGATGTTCACCATTGAAACTACTCCATTTCACGTGATGATCGGACATGGTTTAGTTGATTTGGATCACGTGATCACTTAGATGATTAGAGGGATATCTATCTGGGAGTTCTTAAGTAATATGATTAATTGAACTTTAAATTTATCATGAACTTAGTACCTGATAGTATCTTGCTTGTCTATGTTGTTGTAGATAGATGGCCCATGCTATTGTTCCGTTGAATTTTAATGCGTTCCTTGAGAAAGCAAAGTTGAAAGATGATGGTAGCAATTACACGGACTGGGTTCGTAACTTGAGGATTATCCTCATTGCTGCACAGAAGAATTACGTCCTGGAAGCACCGCTGGGTGCCAGGCCTGCTGCAGGAGCAACACCAGATGTTATGAACATCTGGCAGAGCAAAGCTGATGACTACTCGATAGTTCAGTGTGCCATGCTTTACGGCTTAGAACCGGGACTTCAATGACGTTTTGAACGTCATGGAGCATATGAGATGTTCCAGGAGTTGAAGTTAATATTTCAAGCAAATGCCCAGATTGAGAGATATGAAGTCTCCAATAAGTTCTATAGCTGCAAGATGGAGGAGAATAGTTCTGTCAGTGAGCATATACTCAAAATGTTTGGGTATAATAATCACTTGATTCAAGTGGGAGTTAATCTTCCGGATGATAGCGTCATTGACAGAATTCTCCAATCACTGCCACCAAGCTACAAGAGCTTCGTGATGAACTATAATATGCAAGGGATGGAAAAGACTATTCCCGAGCTCTTCGCAATGCTAAAGGCTGCGGAGGTAGAAATCAAGAAGGAGCATCAAGTGTTGATGGTTAACAAGGCCACCAGTTTCAAGAAAAAGGGCAAAGGAAAGAAGAAGGAGAACTTCAAGAAGAACGACAAACAAGTTGCTGCTCAGGAGAAGAAACCCAAATCTGGACCTAAGCCTGAGACTGAGTGCTTCTACTGCAAGCAGACTGGTCACTGGAACCGGAACTGCCCCAAGTATTTGGCGGATAAGATGGATGGCAAGGTGAACAAAGGTATATGTGATATACATGTTATTGATGTGTACCTTACTAAAGCTCGCAGTAGCACATGGGTATTTGATACTGGGTCTGTTGCTAATATTTGCAACTCGAAACAGGGACTACGGATTAAGGGAAGACTGGCTAAGGACGAGGTGACGATGCGCGTGGGAAATGGTTCCAAAGTCGATGTGATCACCGTCGGCACGCTACCTCTACATCTACCTTCGGATTAGTTTTAGACCTAAATAATTGTTATTTGGTGCCAGCGTTAAGCATGAATATTATATCTGGATCTTGTTTGATGCGAGACGGTTATTCATTTAAATCTGGGAATAATGGTTATTCTATTTATATGAGTAATATCTTTTATGGTCATGCACCCTTGAAGAGTGGTCTATTTTTGTTGAATCTCGATAGTAGTGATACACATACTCATAATGTTGAAGCCAAAAGATGCAGAGTTGATAATGATAGTGCAACTTATTTGTGGCACTGCCGTTTGGGTCATATCGGTGTAAAGCGCATGAAGAAACTCCATACTGATGGACTTTTGGAATCACTTGATTATGAATCACTTGGTACTTGCGAACCGTGCCTCATGGGCAAGATGAATAAAACGCCGTTCTCCAGAACTATGGAGCGAGCAACTGATTTGTTGGAGATCATACATACTGATGTATGTGGTCCGATGAATGTTGAGGCTCGTGGAGGATATCGTTATTTTCTCACCTTCACAGATGATTTGAGCAGATATGGGTATATCTACTTAATGAAACATAAGTCTGAAACATTTAAAAAGTTCAAAGAATTTCAGAGTGAAGTTGAAAATCATCGTAACAAGAAAATAAAGTTTCTACGATCTGATCGTGGAGGAGAATATTTGAGTTACGAGTTTGGTCTACATTTAAAACAATGCGGAATAGTTTCACAACTCACGCCACCCGGAACACCACAGCGTAATGGTGTGTCCGAACGTCGTAATCGTACTTTACTAGATATGGTGCGATCTATGATGTCTCTTACTAATTTACCGTTATCGTTTTGGGGCTATGCTTTAGAGACGGCTGCATTCATGTTAAATAGGGCACCATCAAAATCCGTTGAGACGACGCCTTATGAACTGTGATTTGGCAAGAAACCAAAGTTGCCGTTTCTTAAAGTTTGGGGCTGCGATGCCACTAGTAGAAAACAGAGCTTTAAAACCGGTTCGTAAGGGCCTTTAGTGCCGGTTCTGCAACCGGCACTAAAGGGTGGAGATTAAAGACCCCCCCTTTAGTACCGGTTCGGCACGAACCGCCACTAAAGGCCCACCACGTGGCGTGAGCTCGCGCCGTGGTATGGGGGACCTTTAGTACCGGTTGGTTTTTTTTGAAAATTTTGGAAAAAAATTGATTTTTTTATTTCCAATTTTCTGAATTGAATTATTTGATGATTTAGTCTCTAATCACCCCTCTTAACTGCTCAAGTGTGGATCACTCATTCCAAGACATTACCATCTATTTCTGTGTGAGACTTATGTCTATTCTATGTATGAGACAAATGACTATGTACTTATGTACGAGACATATGCCTACTCTATTTTAGTACTCTGTTATCCGAACTACAAGATCATATTTAGATAGAACATAATATTCATACAACGAGACATTACAAACAACTAGATAGAACTACATCTAAATTAAATGGTACGTAACTGAACTCACAACATACAGCATAAAACTACATGAAGTCATCATCGTCATCCTCGATCGATGCAGAACTCTTGCCCTTCGACGATGAAGAACTCTTGCCCTTCGACGATGCAGAAACCTTGCCCTTCGATGATGAAGAACTCTTGCCCTTCGACGATGCAGAACCCGGAAGCGGCGGCATGAAGATATCATCTTCGTCCTCGCTCTCCTCAGTCCATAAACATGGATTATTTGCTGCAATCCTTCTGAAAGTTTCACTCTTCGGCACCACTACCTTCTTCCACCTATCATGCAACCTAAGAAGTTCTTTACGTACCTCCTCATAAGTCCTTTCAGGCCACCCAGACCTACGTAATTGGTGAGCCAACTCATTCATTATGGTGTCACTACCGGTGAGTTCGTCCCATGGAACTATCCTATTATCCATCCTGAAATCGGTAGCTAGCCTCAGAAGAGTCCTGCTCATCCCAGGGTGAAAACTACGATCGAAAGGATAATGGGACATCTCAACTACACTACACTGCAATGCTTATCCACCTCCGTCTGAAGGGGGTTTTATAGGTAGAGAGGAGAAAATGGAGGGAAAGAACGACTGCGGTATGGCGGGAAAGGGTTGGCGGGAAACGGGTGGCGGGAAACGGGTGGCGGGAAATAGTTGGCGCGAACATATGGCGGGAGAGGGTTGTGCGAAATACGTCATAGTTTTACAAAAAAACCAGGGATCATTCGGAAAAAAAATGGTGGCATGCACCAGTCGGCCCACAGCAGGCCAATTAGTCCTTGTCGGCCCACTGCAGCCCTATCGGCCAACTGCAGGCCGACTGGACCCTGTCGGCCAACTGCAGGCCGACTGGACCCTGTCGGCCAACTGGACTTGATCTGGTGGCCGACAGCCCAATCGGCCAGCAGCAAGCAGATGGGCCACCAGTCGGCCTGCTGTGGGCTGACTAGGCTCAGTCGGCCTGCAGCGGGCCGACGGTGTATTATTTTTGAAAATTATTTTTTCAGCGTAATATTTCTGTAATTTAATAAAAAAATGTATTATTTAAAAAAATTAGCTAATTCCAACAGTATTGTAGTGCTCCCACAACACTCCTGTATTTTTGTGCTTTCTTCTTTCTTAAGTGGCTCCCCTTCAAATGCTAAAAGTTTTTCTAAGAAGATAATAGTGTGGGTGAAGGCTTATCCTTCATCCCCATGCGAGTTAGAAGTTTATTAGCATATTTTTCTTGATTCAATACTATGTCAGTTTGAATCTTCTTAACTTTAATGCCTAGGAAGAAGTGTAGATCACCAAGATCTTTCAAGATAAATTTTAAACTTAGATCATGCAGAAGAGCATTAGTAGCACTTTGTGAAGAAGTTATAACTATAATATCATCAAAATTTCTTTGTTTGCCGACTACTCTTTGCGAGGCCCTTAGTAACACCTTATCTGTGTCATCTCTTACTGATTACCGAGGCCCGTACTTGGCTTACATCCCATTTTCCATGATCCCGTGTTATGGAACTCGGCAACGACCATTTTTCCTGTAGTGTCAAGCGACAATATTTTGGAAATCATTTTTCGCAAAACACATGAAAATTTTGGCATCTATATCAAGCTGATGTTGATGATTGAGTATTTACTTTTGTTTATTTATATTTTTGTGCAGGTAGTCTTTGAAAATGGGCTTCTATGGTGTATAAAAAAAATAATGGCCACAGAATAACTGCGCACGCGAGATCGGAAAGAGTTAGGCTCTGTGCACACCCATAACACCATCACATGCGTGGCGCAATCTACTACATCACTAAGCTCTTAGGGGTAAAAAGCCTCACAATAAATTGAGGTGTCCAACCGAAATTGGATCACCCGATTTTGACGAAGTCAACAATTTCTCAAAGCTCTCATTCTATTCTTTTATACTGTATACTATGCTTCCTAATTTTTATGTTCTCACAGTTAATTGAGTTTTCAGTTTACACTTCGTCACCTGATTTTGACCAGGTCAATAATTTCTCAAGAAGCACTCCTATTTAATTATTTTAATTCATCATAATCCTTACTTTTAAAGCTCTTTTATTCGATTGAGATATTCAATTTTGAATTTGGTTTAGGATTTTGATCAGGCCAAGGATTTTTCAAATCAATCAACACCAACCGGCTGGAAAAACATATCGACCGCGTGCACCCTTTTATTACCTAAAAAAAAAGAAACGCCACCATGTAATGATACTATAACACCAATATAGTACATGTAGCCACCGACGCAAAAATATACCCTCAAAAGAATGACTTAATTAGCGCATAACACAGAATCACACCATGACAGACTCACCAAATAACCACATTATAAATAAACATAAAAGGCACTCCATTGTCTCCCCCATCCGCCAAACTAAATATTCCACCGGTTCCTAAATACAAGGGGTGTTAGTTCTTTGGAAAGTCAAATTTCTTTAACTGTGACCAAGTTTAGAGCCAAAAATATCGACATCACAATATCAAGCCAAAAAAATATGGAAATTCATTCCATGATGAATCTAATAACACCATTTGATATTACAATGTTTGATATAAATCTTCGTAAATTTGATCAAACCTAAAGAGGTTGGACTTCTCAAAAAAGTAATACACCTTATATTTTAAAACAAAACGAGTACTCCCTCCATCCGAAAATACTTGTCATAAAAATGGATGTATCTAGACATATTTTAGTTATAGATACATCCATTTTCATCCATGTATGCGACAAGTAATTGCAGACGGAGGGAGTACTTTAAAAAAATCTAAACAACACCAATGACGCAGCAAAGCGCCTCCAACCCTTCTAGTACAAATAGATTTGGGCACACCAGCCCAAGAGGTGAGATTTCCAAAATTAAAGAATGTAGCTCAAGTTGTGGGATTGGTTGAGTGGCCCAAAACCTGTTATCTGCGGGTCTATTGTTTGCTTTGACAAATCCTTGTCTTCTCAACCAAGGTAGATCATAGGACGATTGCCCTAAAAAAGATCATCGGACGATCCAAACCTATCTTTTCACCTAAAAAAACTTGTTATCTGCGCATTTATTTTTTGACGGATCTGTCTTCTGGGCTAGTTGGATCGTCAGGCGATCTAAATCTTTTCCTTCACCTAAATAAAACTGGTATCCACGCATTTATCATTTGCTTGGACGGATCCTTGTCTCCTGGCCTAGGTGGATCGTCGAACGATCTGAATCTTCTTTTCCACCTAAATAAACCTGTTATCTGCGCATTTATTGTTTGCTTGGACGGATTCTATCTTCCAGCTAGGTTGATCATCAGACGATCTAAATCTTATTTTCACCTACGAAAACCTGCTATCTACGTGTTTATTTCTTCCTTGGATGGATCCCTGTTTCAATCGCGGCCTAGGTGGATCACTGAACGATCTAAATCTTTTATTTTCACCTCCAAACAATTGTTTTCTGCGCGTCTATTGTTCGCTTTGACAGATCTTTGTCTCCCGGCTTGGTAGATCATCAGATGATCTAAATCATTTTTTTCTCCTAAAAAACCTGTTATATGCGTGTTTATTGTTTGCTTGGATGGATCCCTGTCTCCCGGCCTAGGTAGATAATCGACCGATCTTAATATTTTTCAACCAAACAAACCTGTTATCTGCGTGTTTATTGTTTGCTTCAACGGATCCATGTCGCTCGGCCTAGGTATGGATCACCGGACGCTCTAAATCTTTCTTTCACCTTAAAAAAAGAAAATCTAATTATTGCTCTTTTTTTCTGAAAAACTTCCAATTTATTCATCTTCAATCATGACAGTATAACGAACACCAGAAATAAAAATTACATCCAGATCCGTAGACCACCTAGCGACGACTACAAGCACCGAAGCGAGCCGAAGGCGCGCCCCGTCATCGCCCTCCATCGTCAGAGCCGGGCACAACTTGTTGTAGTAGACAGTCGGGAAGTTGTCGTGCTAAGGCCCCATAGGACCAGCACCCCAGAACAGCAACCGCCGCTGATAAAAAAACCGAAGACACACGAACGTAGACGAACAACGACGAGATCCGAGCAAATCCACCAAAGATAGATCTGCCGGAGACACACCTCCACACGCCCACCAACGATGCTAGACGCACCTCCGAAACGGGGGCTAGGAATGATGCTTTTTGACCTACGGACGATCAAAATCTTAGTGAAAGAAAGAAAATAAAGAATGTGTCTAACTTGGTTGTGTAGCTTTACATCAAGCGACGCATTAGTGCTTAGTGGGCAGTCCCTTTAGCGTGTTTCATCTTTCCTTCATTTCTTAGTCCGTTCGTTTTTCCTGGATTTTTATTTCTATTTTGAAATATTTTAAATATATATTAAAAATAATTTATTTACATTAAAAATGTCACAGTGCATTTAAGAATGTTAACACCGTGTAAACAAATTTTTCACGTAATTTAAAAACATATTCATACCAATAAAAATGTCGACACATTTAAAAAACTTGTGAATGAAATTTTCAAAAAATGTTCATAAGAATGTAAAATTTTGTTCGCGTAATTCGTAGAAAATGTCTGTACCAATAAAAAAGGTGTTCATGACATTAAACAATGTTCACACGTCACTTCAAGAAGGAAAAAGTATATGTATTTCTTGACATTTTACAACTCGTGTTTCTTCTTGGGAACCGCTAGGGATCAGACTACTGATCCCTAGCTATCCATCAGACCACTTAGTTGTCGTTAGATTGAAAACTATCTGAGCGTACGATTGAAAGGGACGGACCCGCGTCAGTAATGCCTTTTCCCCTTACGTGATAAGAGGAAAGTAATAACTGCCCACAAGTCGCGAGATTTGAGGAAACAAATCCATGCTTTAAGGAAGCAAAATAAATCTTAGCAAACTAATTCTATATTTTAAAGGAAAATAATAAATCTAGCGAAATAAAGCTTCCGCACCATGCAGTTTGTTTCCATATGGAGCGAAAATTGTATCCAATGTTACCAAAATTTGCTTCCAATGCAACTAAAACATTTGTTTACACCAAAAAAAGTTCTAGTTTCCATTCGTTTCTAGTGTACCAAAACTATGCTGAAAATTTGATTCCGCATTGACTGAAATTAACTTGCTTCATCGGTTCGTATAACATGTTTCCGTTGACCTAAATATTTGCTTCATTCTGATAGCCAAAATCGTAGGCTTCTAATTCTCATAAACATGTGTGCACAATAATATTTGCTTTACTCAGTTATCCATGTGCTTGCTTCCTTACATGTGATACTTCCATACGTGCTTTATATACTTCATTACGTGCTCCGCGTCGCTGAAAGGAAGTTGTATGCAGCAGAGGAACAAAATGTACTCGAAGCATGCTTCCATGGAAGCATGAACACAAGTTGTATGAAGCAGAAAAAACATGTAACTAGTCACATTACTTGCTGAGAAATTGCTTCCATGCCAGCGGATGATTGCTTCTATCGAGTGAAAATTTATGTACAATATAGCACTGTATTATGTTTGCTATGCATACAAGAACCGAAAATTTGTTTCTACTGTAACATGGAATTGGTTCCAACAGCAAAAAATATTTGTTTCCAGAAATAAAACATTGCTTCCTGAGATGTTAGAATCTTCTTCTGAAGAAAATATTATTTTCATCCAAAGAAATCAAAATTGGCTTCAACTTGGTCCAGATGCTAGCACATTATCCCTTCTATGGACATCATCATCAACAGCTTCCATGCCACCATCAATGTCGCAGGTACAACTTAAGGCTATGGCCACCACGTCATCGAGGGCGGCGGCGAGCAGAACTCACAGATGCCTATGTCACCTACATTCCAAAAAGTTAACATAATTTGGGTTGGAAGCAAATTATCTGGACTGAAGAAGCATGTACAGTACAAACTGTTGTAAGGAGATAAATGTACGATGCTTACGAATCATGGATATTGGAAGCATTAATCTTGAGCTATCACAACATAACTAATAGCATGTAGAAGCATCGGCATTTGATATTAGCAACATCAGTGACCCCACCACCTCCCGACACCATCGACATTGTGGGGGAGTGGGTAGTACGGGATGTTTGAGAAACCAATGATGCATTGTTGGCAATTTGGCATCATGCGGTGCACAAAATCTGTACACTGGAAGCACATGTGAGAAAAAAGACAGTTTTGATCTAAAACATAAGTGATAGGATGTATCAACCAAATTTGAGAAGCATGCTTATAGTGCGGCAAAAGCATATATATACACAGGATACATCATAAGCACTGCATGGATGCTCTGAAGCAAACAAGTGATGTTATCACAATACATGCAAGACTTGTTGGAGCTATAGAAATTTCAAATCACATATCAGTATACTTGGCACCAAGCGTAGGTGTAGATATTTGTGATCAACAAACAATATAGAAAAATAGATGAACTAGAACATAGGTCATAGCACCAGAAGGCTTCTGACTCGTAGCATAGAAATTCGAAAATCAGAATCACATATTAGCTACGAGTCAATTCATGCAATCGGCTTCACAATCGGCTGTGCGTACTGTCGTAGCTGCTAAAAACGACATGCGAGAGGAGATGGGATCAACCTTCTAGAGCCTGATGGGGGCAATCCCATGTTGGTTATGGGCACCGAGACCACGTACCGAGGCAGCAGCGCTTCGATGCGGTGGAACCAGAGGAGCATCCGGTGGGGGTGCTAGAGAACGCCGTTAATCATAGTGGAGGAGGCGCATTGTAGAAAGAGCTGGATGATATGGTGGATCTGGAGCCATCGGCGGCGGTTGATCTGTAGCAGGGAAGGCGATGCCGTAGCCTACGTCTATTAAATGGGGAAGACCGCAACTTACCTAATGACCCGGAGTAATTAGAGGAGACGTGGGCACGTAAAAGCGGAAGGTTGAAACATGATTTGGTGGGAAATCCCAGCCGTGGGATGAACGAAGAAATCAACGTCGCGAGATTGGTTTGACGATTTCTTTGTATCAGACTATTGACGGAAAGTGTTTCCCAAGTTTAAATTGGTAAAGAAAATCTAAAAAATGTTAGCTATTCACTCCCCCTCTAGTCATCCTTTCATCTCTTAATTAATTCTACCATAGGAAAATCATTATTCTTAGTTTTTGCATTTTCTTTCTCGCCTTTTAGGGTAATACCAATGCCCTTAATTCATTCTACCTTAGAATAACATTTGTCTTTGTATTTGTTTTCATACTCTTCCTTCTTTTAGGCTAATACCATTGCCCTTAATTCATTCCACCTTAGAATAACATATGTAATTTTTTGTTAATATTTTTTTGCTAGGTATCTTTGTTTATTAATAAGAATTTTTTTGTGCTTATTTTTTTGGCTATTACTTGGTCAATTTTTTTCAGTGGGTTTTCTCGTCACATATGTGCATGCGGCAGCGATTTGATGTTGCAATCACATAATACTATAATGTTTTGTTGAACTTTAAGTTAATTTCTTTTTTTCATAATAACTACTGCCTCTGTCCCTAAATATGAAACATTTCTGTTTGAGCTGCGAAAACGTCTTATTTATATGGACAGATGGAGTATTATTGAAGTTTCACTACTTTATAGTTAATTTTAACAGTACAGAAAGTTGATCATGTGTACAATATGTGTGAAAAAGTTGCTCAAGTATTAAGAAAATGTTATCAAACATTTGAAAAAATGTTTAAAAAGTATTTGAGTAATCTTAGTCAAACATTAGAAAAATGTTGAATGTGTATAGAATTTTTTGATCATTTATTAAGAAAAATATCAAAATTGTATTAGGAAAATGTTAACCAAAAATTCGATAATGTTGAAAAGTGTATAGGAAAATGTTAACCAAAAATAACAAACTTGTATTCAAAAACTATTTATCATGTATTTAATTTTTTTAATAAAGAATTTCAAAAAAGTTAAAAATATTTATAGAAAAAATATTGACCATGTATTAAAAATGTTAAAATTCTATTAGAAAAATGTCCTTCACGTTTACAAAAAATGTATAATGAAATTCAAAGAAAACAGAGTAAAATGAAAAAAAGACTGAAAGCCGATAAAGAAACAAACAAAAAATAAAACCATAGGAACAAATGCAAAAAGCATGGAAAACCACTAAAGGAACAATGAAAAAAATAATATAATTCAAAACCAAGAAAAAAAGAAAAGCAAAGAAAAAAGAATAACAATGAGAAAGAATAGAAAATCTGTTGAAACAAATGCAAACCATGGAAAGAAATGAAGAAAAAGGTTGAACACAAACAAATCAAAAAAACGAAGAGAAAGCATTAAAGAAACAAAATCCGTGTTTTGAGCTTTGTGAGCTTTTTTCCAATTCGTACTTTTTTTTAATTCACAAACATTTCTTTCAATTTGATGACTTTTTTTTTTCAAATTTGCCAATATTTTTGACACTTGCAAACAATTTTGTTCATGTTTTTTTCCAAATTAGTTAAATTTCTAAAAATTCAGGAACCTTTTGTAAATTCGTGAAGGTTTTGAAGTTCTTGAACATTTTCAAATCCTACATTTTTTCAAATTAATGACCTTTTTCATATTTTGTAAACCTTTTTAAAATACATGATTGTTTTCAAACTTTATTAACTATGTGTTCCAAATTCATGATTTTTTTAAATTGATTTTTTTTTTCAGATTCAGTAAAAGTCAACGGTCAACTATCAACATTCAACTAGTCGAACAGCAGGCGACCCCAAAGGAATAAGTCGATTAAGCGTGTTTGTGAGGCGATCGAGCATTCATCGCTTGAAACGTTGTATAGGAGGTCTCTCTACAGGCAGGCTACACGTTTTTTTGCCTGCTCGGACAATCGAGAATGTAAGTGCTTCTCTAATGAGGACGATTATTTTGACCTTTTACATTTGGAGAGGATAGTTTGGACACTTTTTGATCTTCAACTGATTGGCAAGGTGATACATCTCAAACGTTGATGTCATGCAGTATAATGTACCATTTAAGAACCACTGTAGTCATACTATTTATTACATAGTATAATGTACCATTTACTATATTGCTTAGATTTTTTTAATTATTGTTTGAAAACCTGATTTAAAATAAATCTGAACCAAATTTGAAACTTCACAGATTAAAAAAAGTTCATGGAACCATTAAAAAATTTGTTCACCAAATCGAGAAAGTGCATGTATCCAAAAAGTTAATAAAAAAGTTGACTTTTAAAAAAAACTTTCAAATATTCTAAAAAATATAAATTTCTAAATAGTTCATGAGATTGGAAAAACAAGATCCCGGATTTGAAAAGGATCGTGCATTATAAAAAAATGTTCAGAGATTCGAAAAATTCATCGATTTAAAAAAAAGGTCACTAGGTTTGGAAAAAAGTTTGTAATTTGAAAATTTTCATGAACTTTGGAAACAAATTTATCAGAGATTTGGAAAAAAGAAAAACAATTTGGGAAAGTTCATGGATTTAAAAAATTCATAGATTGTTTTGGAGAAAAGGTCACCGATTTTGACAGAAAAGTTCGCAAATTTGAAGAAAAAGGTCATCAATTTTAGAAAAAGTGCATTTTCTTAAGTTCACCAATTTTTTAAAAAATTACAAATTTGTGAAAAAGTTTGTAAAAATTGAAGAGAGTTCGTGGAGTTGAAAAAAGTTCACGGATTTGAAAAGTCCATTGGTTTGAATAAAGTTCACACATATGAAAATAATGGAATTGAAAAAAAAATCATGCATTTGAGAAAAGAGTGAAAAACTAAAGAAAAAATAATTGAAAAGAAATTAGGATTTGGCGAACAAGAAGAAAGAAGAATGGAAAAAAGGGAGTAAGTAGTCACAATAGGTGTTGTGTCCAGGTTGGTTACTGCAAGTTATAGTGAACAAGGAGTGACGGTTTGAATCACCATGCCCGCATGTTCCTTTTTGCAGGAAAAAGTAAAAGGTAAACGGGCCAGCCCAGCACGGAGGTGGGATGTGGGCCGGTTTGCGGATAACAAAGCTCCGGGTTATTCTTAGTGAAGGAAATACAGTGCAACCTACGATTCATTCAAATAGTTTTTATATAAAATTGATTTTTTTTTCTTTTGTTGAGAATACCACGGATGTCATTTCTTCCCGAAACTTCACATAGTAGTAAAATGATTGACGAGATTTGATGCCCCATATTTTCAGTTTTTTTAAGTACTTCCTAGTATTTTTTATTTTACTATTAAGCACCCGAGAGCTCCTAATCCGTCTCCAATGTACGTGGTAACGCCGACCGACCGACAACGTTGCCATAACTTGATGCCATATACGATGAGTCGATCTCAACTCCCTGCATGGCTGCAACGGCCCTCCTAGATAGGTAGAGAGTAGTTGGATTGAACCATCAATGATTCACATGCATTTTACTAGGCAAGAAAGCAATAGCTAGGATTAGCCAATTCCATGGCGCCAGCCATGCATTTTTTTCCGGCGCCGGTGCCGGTGCCTATGCGTACGTTGGGCACTGCTTGGCAGGATGTCCGTGTCAACTCGACTTGATGTCCGAGACAAGGACACTGAATTTTCCTTTGTTGTTTCGTATGCATATGTAGTTTCGTAGGCATGCGCTTGATTATTGATGCTCGCTCGAGACATGCATGCTCCGGCTATCAACAGACATATATTGACACTGACTAGTTGTGAAATGACAATCCGCCCGGTGCTGTGTGTTCCGTGTCATATCTCATATGGTGGCTACTGAAGAGATTGATCAATTCATCCACGACGCATGCAACTGTAGCAGTGTCCCCTGGCGTGGCCGTCATGTGGGCTAGGCTAGCTGCTAGCTCTAGCAAGTGGAGGGGCTCATCAGCTAGCCATGGATGCATTTTTCATCTTATTTTTTTCTTCTCCGTATGTAGTACTAGTAGCTAAATTAGTTACGTCTTCTCCTTCTTTCTTTTTTGCCGGTGAAAACAATAGCTAGCCATGTCTGACTGACGATCCACCGGCCGTTTGTGGTGCGTGCGTCACGCCTGACCTGAGCACACCTACGAGATCGACACGTACGTGCGTACTATGGCGGTTGGGCTACTGAAGCTGCATCACGCACCACGTCCACCGATCGAGGCGCGCGGTGCAACTTTTGTCTC
This sequence comes from Triticum aestivum, assembly GCF_018294505.1. NCBI lineage: Eukaryota > Viridiplantae > Streptophyta > Magnoliopsida > Poales > Poaceae > Triticum > Triticum aestivum. Next base: position 653,227,160 of record NC_057799.1, on the reverse strand, counting down.
TCCACCAGAAGATTCCTCTCATGGCCGCAACCTTTTTTGTTCTTTCTTTTCGAATAGCACGCGCAAAGTTGTATATTCTTGCACGCTTTCAAATAAGAATGTTTTTTGGGTCCCCGATATTACAACCCCTTTTCATCGGAAAAAGCCTTTACAATGCCTCCTCATATCTATGTGTCGTCACTTTAAACAACGAACATCAAGTTATAATTTACCAAATGTAAATTTGTATTCGAATGAAGTTTCTAATGATGTAATTTTCATGACATGTAACTTGATGTTCATTGCTAAAATTAACGACCCCGGACCAGGAATATATACCCGAATTATAAACCTAGAGGGAGAGGACCTTTGAAGTTTGAACTAGTTTGCGTTAACCTCGAGGTTATTTTTTTTCTGTCTAGGAAACACTTGATTTAGGTGGTCAAGAAATCGATCGACCAACCACAAGCTTGAAATGTTGATTTAGTTTAGTGCTCGATCGACGACCACGCAGTTTTTCTTTTTTGGCGAAAAGATGACGACGCTGATGGGAAAGTGGTTTGACAATAGGCCGACTAGCTTGTTATAATTGGTAAATAAATTTGACCGCCTCTCTAGCTAGCTAGTAGAAAAAAAAGTACTTAATCTGTAAGGCACCTCGTGTCGAGTTATAGCATCGGTTCAGATGTCGTTTTACTTACAAGCAGTACCATAACGACATAACGTGTAGTACGTGCAGGGGCGGACCCACGTGGTCGTAGCCGGTGTCAGAGGACCCGGGTAACTATATGAGGCACATGTACTGGTGTGACACCGGAAAAATTAGTCGATGGACACCGGCCAGAGGCAGCAAAACGGTGTACGAGCAGGCCCATCTAATAGCCCATGCGGCTCAACTTGCTGAATATGTTGAGGGCGAGGCTCTGGATGCTACAATGGCTGAGGCTGAAACTGACAGATCTTGCGGCCTGTGTCTTGGCTGCGAGCGGCCTTGCTTCAGATGCGGGTGCGTTGCTCGCGCTACCACCGCGTATGCAGATTAGAGGTGCTATAGGACAAAGACAGGGGGTGAGAGGTGCAGCCGGAGACTTCTCTGAATTTTCTAAGGATCCAGATGAACAAATGACTAATACTGACTGGAATAGGAAGCGCACACAGAACGATACTAAACATATATATATCACTTATTGTCCCTACGGCGCAGGTGGCACGTGCAATAGCATCAACAGGGAACACTACCCTTCTGCTAACAACGCCCCCACCGCTTGCAAGCCCCGGTTCGAGGCAGGATTTGAAGAAGACAAACACTCCGACACCGTCGGGCATGCTGCCGATAAGCTCGGCACCAGCAAAATCAATAGAAGCAAGAGCGGCGTCCTCCACCTTGGAGCGTCGCCGGGCACAATGAATACCCTATGTTGGAACTGCCGCGGCGCGGGCAACGCTGTGACAGTTCACGAGCTTCGCGAACTCGCGAAGAAATTTGCTCACCCTATTCTCTGTATCGTAGAAACTCAAATAGAGAGAGGTAGGGTTGAAGCTCTTGTAGGAACTTTGAGATATGATAATAGCTATGCAATAGATAGCCAAGGTAGAAGTGGAGGTATAGGAATATTCTGGAACAATCCAATTAAAATTGATATTTTGGGTTACTCTGTTTATCATATTGATTGCTCTGTACTTGATCCGGGAAAGGACCCATGGAGGCTCACTTGTGTTTATGGAGAGGCCCAAACTCATCTACGCCATCAGACTTGGACTGTATTGAAAAACATAAGCAGCTCAAGCAATCTCCCCTGGCTATGCATCGGAGATTTTAATGAAGTTTTACGATCGGAAGAGCACGAGGGAGTAGGCCAACGCAGCAATGCACAGATACAAGGTTTTCGAGACACACTTGATGTTTGCATGTTGATGGATCTAGGCTAACTGGGCATTCAATTGACTCTTGATCTCTAATTCGAGGTCAGAGAAAGCTCTAATCTCTGCCAAAGCTTCTAAATCATCAATAATGGATGAAAGACGAAGCTTCTCCTTTTTGAGAATACCCGCAGTGTGCCTAGCCCAACCACGAAGGAACTTACGTAATGCACACATTTTGTTGTTCCATTTGTGTATTGGGGTAGGCCCGGCAACCGGTTTATCCCACACCTCCTTGACCATTTCATAGAATCCATCTCGATGCAACCAACCCAGTTCGAACTTGAACTTGCATCAGTGTTGTGGTCGTGGCGATCCAGTGGTTAAGAGGATGGGTGCATGGTCTGAGATAGCCTCTATACGAGGAAGAGCGCGAACAGAAACCATAGGGAATTTGGATTCCCAGTCGGTATCCATTAAAACGCGATCTAGTTTCTCATATGTCGGCTCCGGAAGATTGTTCGCCCAAGTGAATTGTCTTCCAATCATGGAAACCTCTCGCAAATCAAGACTGTTTATGACAGCGTTGAAAAGGAAAGGCCAGTGATTATCAAACCTACCTCGGCTTTTCTCATTTGGAAATCGTAGCAAATTAAAATCCACACCAATAAGAATGGGGTAGGGATTATCTTTCGCTAGATTAACTAGCTCACGGAGAAAAACGGCCTTGAGTTCATCCTGGGCTGCCCCACATACACGGCGACGAGGGTCCATGTGAAGTTGTCAGCTTTGTTTTGGTTATGGAGTTTAATATGAAACTCTCCTTCCGAACTAGCCAGAACATCCATAGTCTCTGTGTTAACGCCGAGTAAAATGCCCCCAGAACGACCTCGAGGTGGTCGTGAAATCCAGTTATAATCTATCCCGCCAGAAAGGCGGTTAAGCAGACTTACTGAGAAACTCGCCATTTCCGAATGGGGGACCTTGTATGGCAAAGTGGCTAATAGGTTAGTCCGTGGCGAGGGAGATTTATGTCATCGGCAGCTAGATTGATTCTGACAAACTCTAGTATGTCCTCCCTGCCCCTCTTCACTATGGCGATGTTCCTGCTGGCGGACGGGATTCATGGGAAGCTCGACACTCCGCGTTCCAAGTTCTTTTGGGAAGGAACAGGAACTAAGGAAAAATATCATTTGTTGAAATGGGCAGCGGTATGTACACCCAAGAAATTTGGTGGCTTGGGGATTACTAACTCAAAGCTGATGAACGTTGCCTTATTAACCAAATGGTGGTGGAGGCTAGCCAGCAACGAATCGGGTCTATGGGCAGACTTGCTTCGGGCAAAGTACTTCCTGGATGGGAATGTGTTTAACGCCAAGCCATCGGGTTCGTCTTTCTGGAATGGGATCCAGGCGGTTCGACCGGCTTTTGCGTTAGGTGCGTGGTTCGAGATAAAGAATGGCATGTCGACTAGATTTTGGTTAGATAAGTGGCTGGGAGACAGGCCACTTTGGCAAGCTTTTCCGCAGCTGTACAATGTGGCCTCGGACACCAATGAGCTGGTGGGGGATGCCTTACACACGACGCCACCGGTGATTCACTTTCTGCGGCCTCTGACCACGACTGAGTTGGCGAGTTGGGACTTGCTACAGGCCCAGATTGATCAACCCCTCCTGGGTTTGGGAGCAGACGAGGTGTCTTGGGACTTGTTTGCGTCCCGAAAGTTCTCGGTCAAGTCCATGTATAGCAAATTGACCAAGGGGAACACGTTAGACATAGCTAGGGGGCTATGGAAGGCGAGGATTCCGCTAAAGATTAAAATCTTTCTGTGGCAAATGTTCCGTAACCGATTACCGACGGCCGACAACGTTGCTAAGCGAAACGGCCCATACGATGGGTCTTGTGTTGTGTGCGAGGCGTTAGAGGACGCGAATCATGCATTATTTCAGTGTGCGCTAGCACGTTTTGCATGGAGTGCTGTGCGGGAGGTTTTCCAAAAAAATTGGAATCCTAGATCTGGGGCTGAGCTGTTGATGGTGCTGCAATCGCAGCAGGGGGCCAATGCTAGGGTCTTGTGGCGATGCGTGGGAGCATTGCTTTGGTCCCTCTGGACGATGAGAAACAAAATGACTATGGAGCACAAGTTCCCTGCTAACCCGACCGATGTCATTTTCAAATGCCATCTTTTTTTACAGATGTGGACACTGTTGGGGAAACAATACGATGCTGAACTCATGAAGAGCACGATGGAGAAGATTGGCAGCAGTATTCCGAGACTTCGTCAAGCGACTTGAGCTCCTATGACCGATGTATCTTTTGGTTTCGTGTTGGGTTTTGTCAGGTGGGAGGACCTGCTGTTCATTCAGTCGTCTAGGTTGGGGCCATGCCCTCTGAACTATGGTTGTGTATTGCGCGTGGCCGGTGGGGCCTATGAAACTTGCGGTTTAAGGGTTGTGTTAGATGTTTAAACCTTGTGATGCTGTCTTCGTGGCTTTATTAATTTAAAGCCGGACGCTTCTAGCGTCTTTGTTCCACAAAATAAATAAAAAATTAAACAAAAACAGCCAACTCAACAACTGGCGACCAAAAATAAAGGCAGTAGCTTTTTAGTGTTAGAGTAAACCCCAAAACAAAACATTTAACTAAATACTCCCAGCAGCAGCCAGGAACAAGCCCCACATGACTGCTGCTTTACAGCATATATAGTCGCTAGGTGCAAACTGATGGTGATTAATCACGCATAGATCCGCTGCCTATGATGAATTCACCGACGCGCGCGAAAGAGCAAGCCAAGCTAACTCATATCCTCCTCCTTAATACAAATGACAGGCAACGCTCGTCGCTCGTTGTTTCAAAAAAGAAAAAAAAAAGATGTTTCGCTGGGAACACCACACAAACCAAATAAAACAACCTCACAGCCAACCAAAACATATAACCCTAAAACTCCACAACGGCGACCCAAAATGAAGGCACTAGTACAGTAAACCAGGAAAGCAAAATGTTTCCTGGTAACATAACAAACAAGCAGATCAGCCAATACAGAGACCCACAAGCAGCTAGCTATATATGAACTTGGTGCTTTCACAGCTAGCGAACGTAAATCACAACAGCTTTGCAGTACAGTACAAATTAAAAAGAAAAAGAAAAAAACATCACAACAGCTGCTGAACAGCCTGTGGGTAAACAGACACTGAGGAGAAAAGGTCACAAAAACCAAATAAATCAACATCAAAGCCAACAAAAGCAGTTAGCGAACTCCACAACGGTGATCCAAAATAAAGGCAGTAGTTTTTAGCTCTACAGTAAACCAGAAAAAGGGAAAACTTTTGTCTCGGTTAAAACAGCCCCAAATGACTGTTGCTTGACCGCGCAGTCGCTAGCTGAAAACGGGTGGGGACTGAACGAACCGAGATCCGCTGTCAATGATTTATTATTCGCAGGCGGCGGATCCGCACCTGCAACATATATACGTACATAGGAGTACTTCCCAGACGTATATATATTACCCGGAAAGGCCTCGCTGATTGCTGCTGACACTAGTAGAAAACGGGACAAACGTCACAGGGCAGTTTTCACATTAGCCCCGGTTCAGTCACGAACCGGGACTAATGTGAGCATTGGACCCGGTTCGTGAGCCCAGGGGGCCGTCCGGGGCCTCGTGGGCATTGGTCCCGGTTCGTATGGACCCTTTGGTCCCGGTTGGTGGTACAAACCGGGACCAATGGGCCACGCTCCTGGCCCACCACCCTTTAGTCCCGGTTCATACCACAAACCGGGACTAAAGGGCGCGGCCAGTGTTTAGTCCCACCTCGCCAACCGAAGGGGGCTCACACCAGTTTATAAGCCCGTCCCTCTTTGCCTTTTAAAGTGAAAATAGATGCCCTTATACAGGGAATTTGACCTAAATTCATAGTAAATTTCATATAAATTTATTATGAATTTAGGTTGAATTTTCTCTATAAGCGCATCTATTTTCCTTTTTTTATATTTATAAAATAAATAAACCTTAATAAAATAAATAAAACTAAATAAACCTTAATAAAATAAACTATAGTAACTACAATAAATAAACCTTAATAAATTAAGTAAAAATAGCAGCAGTAAAATAAATAAAAATAGCAGCAGTAAAATAAATAAAAATAAAATGCGTCTGGAAGAGATTGTCCGTTTTGTACACGAAGTGCATCCAGTTTATGCCGTAACCCTCTCAACTTTCTTGCACATGCTATGTGGATGAAATGATGATATCATGCCAAACTTTCAACCTTTTCAGAGTTCATTTGAAATGGTTTCAATTTTAGGGTCTTATAGCTTAAAATAATTAGTAAATGCATGAAAAATAACAAATGAAGTCAGAAAGGATTGAAAAATGATGATGTGGCTCTGAATGGTGCATTTTGAACACATAAAAAGTCAGGAGTTCAAATAAGTTGTAAAAAATGAAATCCCTTTGTAACAGACGAGTTTCCGGATGAAATCCTGATACTTTGAAAGAGATTGTCCGTTTTGTACACGAAGTGCATCCAGTTTATGCCGTAACCCTCTCAACTTTCTTGCACATGCTATGTGGATGAAATGATGATATCATGCCAAACTATCAACCTTTTCAGAGTTCATTTGAAATGCTTTTCAATTTTAGGGTCTTATAGCTCAAAATAATTAGTAAAATGCATGAAAAATAACAAATGAAGTCAGAAAGGTTTGAAAAATGATGATGTGGCTTTGAATGGTGCATTTTGAACACACAAAAAGTCAGGAGTTCAAATAAGTTTTAAAAAATGAAATCCCTTTGTAACAGACGAGTTTCCGGATGAAATCCTGATACTTTGAAAGAGATTGTCCGTTTTGTACACGAAGTGCATCCAGTTTATGCCGTAACCCTCTCAACTTTCTTGCACATGCTATGTGGATGAAATGATGATATCATGCCAAACTTTCAACCTTTTCAGAGTTCATTTGAAATGCTTTTTAATTTTAGGGTCTTATAGCTCAAAATAATTAGTAAAATGCATGAAAAATAACAAATGAAGTCAGAAAGGATTGAAAAATGATGATGTGGCTTTGAATGGTGCATTTTGAACACACAAAAAGTCAGGAGTTCAAATAAGTTTTAAAAAATGAAATCCCTTTGTAACAGACGAGTTTCCTGATGAAATCCTGATACTTTGAAAGAGATTGTCCGTTTTGTACACGAAGTGCATCCAGTTTATGCCGTAACCCTCTCAACTTTCTTGCACATGCTATGTGGATGAAATGATGATATCATGCCAAACTTTCAACCTTTTCAGAGTTCATTTGAAATGCTTTTCAATTTTAGGGTCTTATAGCTCAAAATAATTAGTAAATGCATGAAAAATAACAAATGAGGTCAGAAAGGATTGAAAAATGATGATGTGGCTTTGAATGGTGCATTTTGAAAACACAAAAAGTCAGGAGTTCAAATAAGTTTTAAAAAATGAAATCCCTTTGTAACAGACGAGTTTCCGGATGAAATCCTGATACTTTGAAAGAGATTGTCCGTTTTGTACACGAAGTGCATCCAGTTTATGCCGTAACCCTCTAAACTTTCTTGCACATGCTATGTGGATGAAATGATGATATCATGCCAACTTTCAACCTTTTCAGAGTTCATTTGAAATGCTTTTCAATTTTAGGGTCTTATAGCTCAAAATAATTAGTAAATGCATGAAAAATAACAAATGAAGTCAGAAAGGATTGAAAAATGATGATGTGGCTTTGAATGGTGCATTTTGAACACACAAAAAGTCAGGAGTTCAAATAAGTTTTAAAAAATGAAATCCCTTTGTAACAGACGAGTTTCCGGATGAAATCCTGATACTTTGAAAGAGATTGTCCGTTTTGTACACGAAGTGCATCCAGTTTTTGCCGTAACCCTCTCAACTTTCTTGCACATGCTATGTGGATGAAATGATGATATCATGCCAACTTTCAACCTTTTCAGAGTTCATTTGAAATGCTTTTCAATTTTAGGGTCTTATAGCTCAAAATAATTAGTAAATGCATGAAAAATAACAAATGAAGTCAGAAAGGATTGAAAAATGATGATGTGGCTTTGAATGGTGCATTTTGAACACACAAAAAGTCAGGAGTTCAAATAAGTTTTAAAAAATGAAATCCCTTTGTAACAGACGAGTTTCCGGATGAAATCCTGATACTTTGAAAGAGATTGTCCGTTTTGTACACGAAGTGCATCCAGTTTTTGCCGTAACCCTCTCAACTTTCTTGCACATGCTATGTGGATGAAATGATGATATCATGCCAACTTTCAACCTTTTCAGAGTTCATTTGAAATGCTTTTCAATTTTAGGGTCTTATAGCTCAAAATAATTAGTAAATGCATGAAAAATAACAAATGAAGTCAGAAAGGATTGAAAAATGATGATGTGGCTTTGAATGGTGCATTTTGAACACACAAAAAGTCAGGAGTTCAAATAAGTTTTAAAAAATGAAATCCCTTTGTAACAGACGAGTTTCCGGATGAAATCCTGATACTTTGAAAGAGATTGTCCGTTTTGTACACGAAGTGCATCCAGTTTATGCCGTAACCCTCTCAACTTTCTTGCACATGCTATGTGGATGAAATGATGATATCATGCCAACTTTCAACCTTTTCAGAGTTCATTTGAAATGCTTTTCAATTTTAGGGTCTTATAGCTCAAAATAATTAGTAAATGCATGAAAAATAACAAATGAAGTCAGAAAGGATTGAAAAATGATGATGTGGCTTTGAATGGTGCATTTTGAACACACAAAAAGTCAGGAGTTCAAATAAGTTTTAAAAAATGAAATCCCTTTGTAACAGACGAGTTTCCGGATGAAATCCTGATACTTTGAAAGAGATTGTCCGTTTTGTACACGAAGTGCATCCAGTTTTTGCCGTAACCCTCTCAACTTTCTTGCACATGCTATGTGGATGAAATGATGATATCATGCCAACTTTCAACCTTTTCAGAGTTCATTTGAAATGCTTTTCAATTTTAGGGTCTTATAGCTCAAAATAATTAGTAAATGCATGAAAAATAACAAATGAAGTCAGAAAGGATTGAAAAATGATGATGTGGCTTTGAATGGTGCATTTTGAAACACACAAAAGTCAGGAGTTCAAATAAGTTTAAAAAACGAAATCCCTTTGTAACAGACGAGTTTCCGGATGAAATCCTGATACTTTGAAAGAGATTGTCCGTTTTGTACACGAAGTGCATCCAGTTTATGCCGTAACCCTCTCAACTTTCTTGCACATGCTATGTGGATGAAATGATGATATCATGCCAACTTTCAACCTTTTCAGAGTTCATTTGAAATGCTTTTCAATTTTAGGGTCTTATAGCTCAAAATAATTAGTAAATGCATGAAAAATAACAAATGAAGTCAGAAAGGATTGAAAAATGATGATGTGGCTTTGAATGGTGCATTTTGAACACACAAAAAGTCAGGAGTTCAAATAAGTTTAAAAAATGAAATCCCTTTGTAACAGACGAGTTTCCGGATGAAATCCTGATACTTTGAAAGAGATTGTCCGTTTTGTACACGAAGTGCATCCAGTTTTTGCCGTAACCCTCTCAACTTTCTTGCACATGCTATGTGGATGAAATGATGATATCATGCCAACTTTCAACCTTTTCAGAGTTCATTTGAAATGCTTTTCAATTTTAGGGTCTTATAGCTCAAAATAATTAGTAAATGCATGAAAAATAACAAATGAAGTCAGAAAGGATTGAAAAATGATGATGTGGCTTTGAATGGTGCATTTTGAACACACAAAAAGTCAGGAGTTCAAATAAGTTTTAAAAAATGAAATCCCTTTGTAACAGACGAGTTTCCGGATGAAATCCTGATACTTTGAAAGAGATTGTCCGTTTTGTACACGAAGTGCATCCAGTTTATGCCGTAACCCTCTCAACTTTCTTGCACATGCTATGTGGATGAAATGATGATATCATGCCAACTTTCAACCTTTTCAGAGTTCATTTGAAATGCTTTTCAATTTTAGGGTCTTATAGCTCAAAATAATTAGTAAATGCATGAAAAATAACAAATGAAGTCAGAAAGGATTGAAAAATGATGATGTGGCTTTGAATGGTGCATTTTGAACACACAAAAAGTCAGGAGTTCAAATAAGTTTTAAAAAATGAAATCCCTTTGTAACATACGAGTTTCCGGATGAAATCCTGATACTTTGAAAGAGATTGTCCGTTTTGTACACGAAGTGCATCCAGTTTATGCCGTAACCCTCTCAACTTTCTTGCACATGCTATGTGGATGAAATGATGATATCATGCCAACTTTCAACCTTTTCAGAGTTCATTTGAAATGGTTTTCAATTTTAGGGTCTTATAGCTCAAAATAATTAGTAAATGCATGAAAAATAACAAATGAAGTCAGAAAGGATTGAAAAATGATGATGTGGCTTTGAATGGTGCATTTTGAACACACAAAAAGTCAAGAGTTCAAATAAGTTTTGAAAAATGAAATCCCTTTGTAACAGACGAGTTTCCGGATGAAATCCTGATACTTTGAAAGAGATTGTCCGTTTTGTAACATGCCATTGGTGGCACGAACCGGGACCAATTCCACCCTTTGGTCCCTGTTGGTGCCACGAACCGGTACTAATGAGGCTGTGGCCCCACGAGCAACTTTAGTACCTGTTCGTGGCACGAACCGGTACTAGAGTTTCTTAGTAGCTAAGCAGTTTTTTAGTCCCACCTCGCTAGCTGAGAGGCACTAGGAGCGGTTTATAAGCCCTGAGTGCAGAGACGATGAAGAAGAGGCGCAATGCTCACGTTGCTTAGCTTCAAGCCTTTAGGAATAAGGTAGACTGCATCGAGCTATGTGCAGTGCAGTCTACACTATTCCGAAAGGCTTGAAGCAAATCAACGCGCATTGCGCCTCTTTTTTATTTTTAATCATTAAAAGCAAAAAGAATTTTCATAAAGAACTTTTTTTGATAGAAACTTTAATAGCAGAAAGAATTATCATAAAGTAAAATAAATAAGTAATTAGAAACAAAATAAAATAAAATAAATAAGTTTTTTGTTGTAAGTAGAAATAAAAAAAATAGCAAAAAAAGAAAATAAAAAAACTAAATACAGCAATTTTTTTTTATAAAGAACTAATGGCACTGATAGAAAGTTTATATGTTTTCTAAAACTAATGGCACTAACAGACAGTTTATAATTTTGCTGACCTAAAAGCAAAAAGAATTAAAAAATAAAGCAAAAAACAAAAAAAATGCAAAAAATTTAAAAAACTGCCACCTATTGGGCCACCACGCCCTGAATACGACTAGAAACCCAACCTGGGCCAGGATTCAGGCCCGCAGAAGGCCCAATAGGCCCACAGACAGCACAGTGTGACATTAGGCCCGTAAGCCTGCATTTGAGAGGAGCTCGAGAGGGCAGCCGCAGTGGGGCTTATAAACCACTCCGAGCCCCTCTCAACTAGCGAGGTGGGACTAAACTTTTGGCCGCGGGCAGCGCAAGGCCTTTGGTCCCGGTTGGTGGCACCAACCGGGACCAATGCCCCCCCTTTAGTCCCGGTTGGTGCCACCAACCGGGACCAAAGGCCTCTGCTTCCCGCCCTTTGCGCTGGTGAAAAGAGGCCTTTAGTCCCGGTTGGTGGCACCAACCGGGACCAAAGGGTGGGTATTGGTTCCGGTTGGAGCCACCAACCGGGACCAAAGCCTTTGCTATATAAGTAGCACTTTGGAAATTTGCGGTGTTCCATCGCCAGTGTCCCCCCGCCCGACGACGCCGCGAGCTCGATCTACGCCGCCAGGCTGCCCCGTCGTCGTCGCCGTCGCCCGTGCCCCCGAGCCCACGCCATCGCCCGTCGCCGTCGTCCTCCGCCCCCCGCCGCCGTCGCCGTCGGCATCCGCCGCGCGCCCCCCAGCCGTCGCCCCGTACGTCACCGTCGCCGCCCTCCGCCCCCGGCCCGCCGCGGTCGCCGTCGCCCTCCGCCACCCACGCCGTCGCCCTCCGCCACCCTGTGAGCGCCGCCCCGATCCCCTCCTCCTCCTCCCTGTAATATGGATGTGTAGTTAGATTTGTGTAATTAGATTTGTATGTGTAGTATTAATTTGGATGTAGTTAGATTTGTATGTGTAGTATTAATTTGGATGTGTAGTTAGATTTAGTTGTTGTAATTAGATTTGTATGTGTAGTATTAATTTGGATGTGTAGTTAGATTTGTAATTTAGTTGTATTAATTTGGATGTGTAGTTAATTAGATAATTTAGTTGTTGTAATTTAGATGTATTAATTTAGATGTCTAGTTTAGATTTTTTTTTGGTGATATTATTATTGAATATGCAAATGTTTGTATGTTCATATGCAAAGAATATATCAATTTTTTCATAGAATTTTTATGATTTTTTCTGTTGTAATTTTGTTCATAGAATTTTTATGTTTTTTTTGTTCATAGAAATTGTGTATGATCAAAGTCATTTATGTATGTTCATATTTAGAAGAAAAAGAAGGAGAGAAAAAAGGAAAATAAGAAGGAGAAGAAGAGAGAAGAAGAGAAGAAGAGGAGAGGAAGTAGAGGAGAAATAAATAAGAAGATGAAAAAGAAGAAAAAAAGAGTAGAAGAAGAAGAAATAGAGGAGAAGAAGAAGAAATAGAATAATATATTATTCTATTTTTCTTCTTCTCCTCTATTCTTCTTCTTCTCCTCTTTTTTCTTTTTTTTCTTCGATCTCCTCCTCTATTCCTTTCTTCTTCTCCTCTTTTTTTGCGTCTTCTTCCTCTTCTTATTTTTTATCGGGTATGTCGTTGTCGATATATGTACCCCCCTCCCCGATAACTTTTAGTAAGTACTACCTAGAAAGTGTTTAATAGAATTAGTTAGAAAAATAATAGAACTAGTTAAACTAGCTAGTTTATTTTTAGTAAGTACTACTTTATTCTATTTATAGTAAGGAAATTAATAGAACTAGTTTGTTTTTTTAGTTAAAGCAATTATTCCCGCATCGACGTCGACGATGCCTATCCCGCATCCTCGTCGTCGACTCGGCGGAGGAGGCCGGCTTGATCAGAGGGGCCATGTCCGGGACTGGGCTCCGCCGGGCTGGTTTTGGGAGGTGCTACCTTCCGGTGGGCGTAGGTTGGTGAGGAACCAGCCCGTCGTTGACCCGATCCTTGTTTGGTGGCGCTCGCGTGGGCCAGTGACGGTGCCGAGGCTTCCGGACACCGCGGAGGAGGTACGTCACCGTGTCAGCGAGGAGGACCAGCACGTCCGTCGCTACATGGTTGCGTTGGAGGGCAGGTTCGACAGTACCTGGCAGGTTCTTCAGGGATCTCACTGGAGCTATGATCCTGTGATGGTTCCGTCCCTTTGGGTGTCCACCGCCCGCGCCGATGTCCGTCGGGCGCTACTGTTCTAGCTGTACTAGCGATGCTATATGTATGATAGTATTCGAGGTGTATTAGTGATAATATTCGGCGATGTACGGACGCATGGAGATGATGTAGTTTTGCTTATAATTGAATGCATCCTAATTTGAATACTACTTTATTTTGTGATTTGATTTTGCTTATTGAATGCTCAAAGTGGAAAACTACTCCGATCCTACTTTGAATGCTAAAATTGGAGAGCACTATGATTAGTTGATAGCTTATAGGGTTTTTGTTTTCGCAGAAATCTAGGAGCCCCCCCGGCCCCTCCATCATCCCCGCCGTCGTCCCCGTCACCGCCCCCTCCGACATCGAGGTGAGACCAGCCAAATCCTCTTTTAGAAAGATAATTAAACGATATTTCGGGTTGACTGTAAGTCTGTCGAGTCTCCACCATATATGAGAGGACGAAGAATCCCGACTGTGTTGTCGTGGGGGTAGCTTCTCCTTCGTTCCCGTGTGCTAGACAATTTGGTGTAATGCACTCGAGAACGAAAGGAGGAGCTACCATCACCGACGGTCGCAAATGTCAGAGAGGAATCAGTGAGGGAGAGTTCCACCATATATATATGAGAGGACGAAGAATCCCGACTGTTGTCGTGGGGGTCGCTTCTCCTTTGTTCCCGTGTGCTAGCTAGACATTTTGGTGTAATGCACACGGGGACAAAGGGAGGAGCGACCATCACCAACGGTCGAATGTATACACCACGTGAGCTGAGAGTTTTCAAGAAAAGACTCGACAAACCGATAGTCAACCCGTGATGAATAATAATGATCTAACTTAGGTTTTTTAGTACATATATTTAATTGTAGATGTTTAATATTTGAATTATATATGAACATAGGAAATGTCGTACTCGGACGACGAAAGTCTCCCGGGGGAGTGCGACTGGTGCCACGACGACCGAGGTCAGTGCGACAGGCCTCACCTGGACGAAGATCGGCGCTTCAGTATTAAGCTGGAGGAGACGTTCGATGTTGAAACGGTACGCAACGACGACAAGTGTTATTTTTTCGTAATTAAGCACGACTTCAACTATTTCAACGTGTACTTTTCATCTTTTACAATTCGGCTAGCTTATCCCATGCCATGCAAGACGCTACATCTTGGAGAGGATGGGTTTTGAAGACCATGAAAGTATGGAAACAAAGAAAATTCACCTAAGGACCCATCATGATATAGATTTTGAAGTAAAGCTGTATAATTCTGAGAGCGTAACCCATTTTGGTTGCAAAAATTGGGAAGCATTTTGCAAGATGTATGGTTTTGATGAGGGTATGCTTGTCACCATGGATCTTGGTGATCCTGACATCGAGCAAGACAATATGGACATTTGGGTCC